>NC_090745.1:86482216-86514195 GCF_036898095.1 Palaemon carinicauda
TGTGTATGTAAAGGAAAAATGAGCTGTAACTAGAGAGAGGAATTCAATGTAGTACTGTCTGGCCAGTCAAAGGACCCAATAACACTCTAGTGGTAGTATCCTAACGGATGGATGGTGCGGCCAACCTACTACCTTACAATGCTAGTCTCAATTGTAGACTACTGTACTAGATTGGAAGGCAGAAAACCAAGTTGGTAGAATGGATCCTAATATCCACCACACGCTAAACCAAGCACACTGAAGCAAACCTGTACGAGTAATTCATATGATTCACTTAGAATTTGTTGTTGCAGATGAAGTTTCAGCTAAAGTTGACAGATTGCATCATGTTTTGCATGGCAGTGCGGTTCATTCGCTTACAAGCTCAGCCACTAGCTCATCACGGGTTAACTTTAGAGTCCCAAATCATCCTCCAACAAAAAAAATGCAATGTAATTTCTAGTTATAAGTTTGGTCACAGAAGCTCTCAAAGAATAGGATCCAAATCTAATATAAAGCCTTGAAGGTTAAGGTTCAAGATATTATTAGTGTAGCTATATCATCTAGGTTAATGTGGGTAAAGGTTAGGTTGGGTAGGGAATGTTGGGCTTTTGTTAGTGCGTATGGGCCAGGTTGTGAGAAAAGTGAAGAAGAGCGGAATGAGTTCTGGAATGAATTGACTAGGTGTGTAGAAGGACTGGGTAGAAGGAATTATGTAGTTGTCATGGGTGACTTAAATGGTAGAGTGGGCGCTGGAGAGGTAGGTGTCATTGGAAAGTATGGCGTACCAGGTGAAAATGAGTGGTGAGAGACTGGTAGATATGTGTGTTGAGCAAGAGATGGTGATAAGTTCTAGCTTTTTCAAAAAGAAAGATAAAAACAAGTATACATGGGGAAGAGTGGTAGAAAGAGCGTTAGTGGACCATGTGTTGATAACTAAAAGAATGTTTGGAAGATTGAAAGACGTGCATGCATTTAGGGGTATGGCTAACGGTATGTCTGATCATTTTTTTTGGTGGAAGGAAAATTAGTTGTAGTAAAAGAATGGGGGTATGTAAAAGGGAGCTAGTGAGGGTTGAAGAGTTAATAAAACGGGAGGTAAAAAGTGAATATCAAGAAAGGTTGAAAATGACATAGGACAGAATGAAAGTAAGAGAAACTGATAATTTAGAGGAGTGGAAGTTACTAAAAGAAAATTTTGTTGGGATTGCAAGTAATGTATGTGGCAAGAAGTTTGTTGGAGGCAACATGAGTAAGGGCAGTGAATGAAGGAGTGAAGGTGAAAGTGGAAGAGAAAAAGAGGGCATTTGAAGAATGGGTGCAGAGTAATAGTGTAGTGTAGAGAAGTATGAAAGATAGAGAAAAATGTGGAAGTAAAGCACAAGGTAACTGAGGCAAAGAGGGCAGCTGACCTGAGAAGGGGTCAGGGATTGGGTCGTCCATATGAAGAGAATAAGTTTTGGAAAGAAGTGAAGAGAGTAAGGAAGACTGGTTTGAGAATTGAAGAGACAGTGAAAGATGGAAATGGAAGGTTGTTAAAGGGAGAGGAGGCAAGGAAAAGGTGGGCGAAATATTTTGAAAGTTTACTGAATGTTGAGGATAATAGGGAGGCAGATATAATTGCTGTTGCAGGTGTTGAGGTGCCAGTGATGGGAGATGGGAATGAGAGGGAGTTAGGAGAGCACTAGATGAAACGAGAGTAGGAAAAGCACTTGGTATGGATGGTGTGAGAGCTGAGATTTTGAAGGAAGTATGTGCGACTACTTGAATGGTTGGTAAGATTGTTCATTATGAGTTTATTGTTGTCAATGGTACCAGTAGATTGGGTTTGTTTGTGCATGTATTGTACCACTATATATGGGTAAGAGAGATATGCATGAGTGTTGTAATTCAAGGGGTATTAGTTTGTTGAGTTTGGTTGGAAAAGTGTATGGTAGAGTACTTATTAATAGGATTAAGGATAAAACAGAAATGCAATCTCAGAAGTACAGGGTGGTTTTAGAAGAGGTAGGGGATGTATGAATCAGATTTTTTCAATATTAAACTTAGCCCGTGATTATATAAGCTGCAGCTCTGCTGCCCGACAGAAAAACTCTACGTTCAAAATCCGCCAGCGATCGCTATGCAGGTAGGGGGTGTACTTCAACAGCGCCATCTGTCGTGCAGGTACTCAGTACTCAATGTAAACACAGAACTCAATTTTCTCTCTGTCGTGCCACCGGCAAGACCTACTAAATTCGCTGTTGCTTACTGGATTGGTTTTCACATATTTTGGTGAAGTACACATTTCTAGTTTTGAGCTTTCGCTTTGCAGACGTTATCTTCAATACATCCTTGCATTCTTTTGTTGATATCGGATTATTTGTTGACGATTTTGGATAGTTTTTTGAATTCCCCTTTGACTAATTCAAAATGGCTGACCCTTCTCAAGTCCCTAAATACAGAAAGTGTAGTGCTAGGGACTGTTCAAGGCGTCTTCTGAAGGCCTCTGTCGATCCGCACACCGTTTGTTCCAATTGTCGGGATAAAACCTGTCAATTGGAAGATCGATGTGAGGAATGCGTTGGGCTTTCGGAATTCGATTTTCTCGAATTCCAGAAATATTCACGTAGGCTAGAGAGAGATAGAGTCAGGAGAAGTTCATCTCGCTCCGTTGATATTTCCTCTCCTCATGCCCCACAACCTATTCCTTCCCCTGTAGTGGTTGCTCCTGATCCCCCTTCTAGCACTCAACAACCTTCGATGGCAGATATGATGCGTGCCATTCAGGCTCTGGGTGAGAGAGTCGAGTCTTTGGCTAGTGACCGTAACCAGCTCATGGCAGACGTCAAGGAGCTGAAGTGTAAGAGTGCAGTGGGTAGTGATAAAGTGAGTGGTAGTGTTGTGGATAGTGTTGCGCTTGAGGGTTCGTCTGTTCGTGCCTGTCGTCCTCCCAGTCCGAGACCTCTTGCATGCTCCCAAGCCCAGGGGAGAAGCAATGTCGTACGACCAAAGGGTTCGAGAGGCTTTAATCAGCGGACAGACGTTTCCTCCGTGGTTTCGGGCGTATCTACCCAAGATCGCCCCACCCACACGAAGACGAGTGAGCCCATTTATTCCTCGTCTGCGGAAGAGGTTTCTCATAAGAAACCATGGACCAAGGTCTCGCGGCCTCTTAAGCGCAATGTCCCTTCCGCGCAAGTCCAACGGCCCAGTTGTAGCCACTGGGTCAGTTCGGACTCGCTGCAGTCTTCCGACGACTGCTCACCTCCTAAGAGAGGCAAAGCGGTACCGCATCAGGCAGTAACTCCGTCTGTTGCCGCACCTGCTCCTGTAGACCCTAAGTGGTCTTTGCTGCAGACCATGCAGTCACAGTTAACGTCATTGATGCAGGACTTTCGTGCGGAGAAGGTTGACGCTGCACCAACCTCTAGCCTACAACCAACCACGGTTGTGCGTCCGGTGGACGCTGAGGCTACCTTCTCCCGCACTCCATCTGTGAGAGTCCCGCCACCCATGCGTTCCAGTGTACCCTGCCAGCCGCATGTTGACGTTCAGCGACGCACGGAACCTTCCGTTGACGTTCGCGAGGTACAACAACAACCTAAGTTGTTTTGTTTTGACGCGGTGCGTCAACCTCCGCAACCCAGTGTGGTTACCTCTACTCACCCACAGCAGACTAGACAGTCTGGAGTAGACGCTTTGCGTCCCTGCGCTGCCATGGTTTTTGCCAGTTCACAGACTGGGCAACAGTTCCATGACGTTGCGTCCGGTTCAGTCACGCGTACACCCGTGCTGCCGGACTCAGCTGACCAGCCGATTGCTACTCCTTTGCCGCTTCCTCCTCAGCTTTCAGATGATGGACTCTGATGATGACGACGCTGCACACATTGACGACCCGCATACGGACATCGACGAACCCAAGACCACGCAACCCTCCTTGGACTTTAGAAAAGTTCTTGCTTTGTTCAAGGAGATGTTTCCTGATCAGTTTGTGCCTGCGGCTCCAGGCTCTCCTCCGTCAGAGTTCGCTTTAGGCACGCAGTCATCAGCGCCTGCCTTCACGAAACTCGTCCTCACCCGCTCGTCCAAGAGAGCTTTACGAGTTTTAGGAGATTGGATGCAGTCCAAAAAGAACCTTGGGAAGACAGCATTTACGTTTCCCCCTGCGAGACTCTCTTCCAGATCGAGCGTCTGGTATGCCACGGGAGAAGTTCTCGGCTTGGGAGTCCTCTGCCCGCAAAGCCACCCCTTTGCCTACCTTGTCTAGACCCAGGATGGACACTCCAGCGTCCAGATTCACTCCGCCCTTTCGTGGCAGAGCCTCCAGCAGAGGAGGTGCTCGTGCCGAAGGGAGACGTGGGAAGAAGAAAGGTACCAAGTCCTTTAAGGGCAGAGTCTGACTGCCACCTTCTTCAGACAGCAGTGGGAGCCAGACTCAAGAACTTCTGGCAGACCTGGGAGAAAAGGGGCGCAGATGCACAATCTGTGAAGTTGCTCAGAGAAGGGTACAAGATCCCGTTTGTACGCAAACCCCCTCTAGCAACGTCTCCCATCGATCTCTCTCCCAGGTACAGAGAGGAAGACAAGAGACTAGCTTTGAAGCAGGAGGTGTCTCTCTTTCTAGAAAAGGGAGCGGTAGTCAAAGTCCGGGACCATCAATCCCCGGGCTTCTACAACCGTCTCTTCTTAGTGGTAAAGAAGACAGGAGGGTGGAGGCCGGTGCTAGACGTCAGTGCGCTGAATGTCTTTGTCACAAAGCAGACGTTCGCCATGGAGACCACAAAGTCCGTTCTAGCAGCGGTCAGGAAGGAAGACTGGATGGTCTCCTTAGACCTAAGGGACGCTTACTTTCACGTCCCCATCCACCCAGAATCCCAACCTTTGCTGAGATTCGTTTACGAAAAGGTTGTCTACCAATTTCAAGCCCTGTGCGTTGGCCTAAGCACAGCTCCTCTTGTATTTACGAAGCTGATGAGGAATATTGCCAAATTCCTGCATTTAGCGGATATCAGAGCCTCCCTCTATTTGGACGACTGGCTTCTAAGAGCTTCTTCCAGTCGTCGCTGTCTGGAGAATCTAAAGTGGACTCTAGATCTGACCAAGGAATTGGGTCTCCTGGTCAATATGGAAAAGTCCCAACTGGTCCCATCCCAAACTATAGTGTACTTAGGGATGGAGATTCACAGTCAAGCTTTTCGGGCTTTTCCGTCGGCCCCCAGAACAAGTCAAGCCCAAGGATGCATCCAGAACATGCTACAGAAGGAACGATGTTCAGTCAGACAGTGGATGAGTCTGATAGGGACGCTTTCATCCCTGGAACAGTTCATTTCGTTAGGGAGACTACACCTCCGTCCCCTTCAATTTCACCTAGCTGTTTACTGGAAAAAGGACAAGACGCTAGAAGCGGTCTCGATCCCCATTTCCGAGAAGATGAAGTCAGCACTGACTTGGTGGAAGGACAACATCAACCTCAGAGAGGGTCTGCCCCTGGCTGTTCAGACCCCCAACCACGTTCTCTACTCGGACGCATCGGACACGGGCTGGGGTGCGACATTAGACGGTCGGGAATGCTCGGGAACTTGGAACTCGAATCAAAGAACGTTACATATCAACTGCAAGGAGCTACTGGCAGTTCATCTGGCCTTGAAAAGCTTCAAGTCCCTCCTTCAAGGCAAGGTGGTGGAGGTGAACTCAGACAACACCACGGCCTTGGCGTACATCTCCAAGCAAGGAGGGACCCATTCTATGACGTTGTACGAGATCGCAAGGGACCTCCTCACCTGGTCAAGAGATCTAAACCTTTCTCTAGTAACGAGGTTCATTCAAGGCAACATGAATGTCATGGCGGATTGCCTCAGTCGGAAGGGTCAAATCATTCCAACAGAATGGACCCTACACAAGGATGTGTGCAAGAGACTATGGGCCACATGGGGCCAACCTACCATAGATCTCTTTGCAACCTCGATGACCAAGAGGCTCCCAATATATTGCTCACCAATCCCGGACCCAGCAGCAGTTCATATAGATGCCTTTCTACTGGATTGGTCCCATCTAGACCTTTATGCATTCCCCCCGTTCAAGATTGTCAACAAGGTACTGCAGAAGTTCGCCTCTCACGAAGGGACAAGGTTGACGTTAGTTGCTCCCCTCTGGCCCGCGAGAGAATGGTTCACCGAGGTACTTCAATGGCTGGTGGACGTTCCCAGAACTCTTCCTCTAAGAGTGGACCTTCTACGTCAGCCACACGTAAAGAAGGTACACCCAGGCCTCCACGCTCTTCGTCTGACTGCCTTCAGACTATCGAAAGACTCACTAGAGCTAGAGGCTTTTCGAAGGAGGCAGCCAAGGCGATTGCTAGAGCAAGGAGGACATCCACTCTTAGAGTCTACCAGTCGAAGTGAAGTCTTCCGAAACTGGTGCAAGTCGGTATCAGTATCCTCGACCAGTACCTCTGTAACCCAAATAGCTGACTTCCTTTTATACCTGAGGAAGGAAAGATCTCTTTCAGCTCCCACTATCAAAGGTTACAGAAGCATGTTGGCAGCAGTCTTCCGTCACAGAGGCTTAGATCTTTCTAACAACAAAGATCTACAGGACCTCCTCAAGTCTTTTGAGACCTCGAAGGAGCGTCGTTTGGCTACACCGGGTTGGAATTTAGACGTGGTACTAAGATTCCTTATGTCAGAAAGGTTCGAGCCACTACAATCAGCCTCCTTTAAAGATCTCACTTTAAAGACTCTTTTCCTCGTTTGCTTAGCAACAGCTAAAAGAGTCAGTGAGATTCACGCCTTCAGCAGGAACATCGGATTTTCATCTGAAACGGCTACATGTTCTTTACAGCTTGGTTTTCTAGCCAAAAACGAGCTACCTTCTCGTCCTTGGCCGAAATCGTTCGATATTCCAAGCCTTTCAAATTTGGTTGGAAATGAACTAGAAAGAGTCTTATGCCCTGTTAGAGCTCTTAAGTTCTATTTAAGACGAACTAAACCTTTACGAGGACAGTCAGAAGCTTTATGGTGTGCTATTAAGAAACCTTCTTTGCCTATGTCAAAGAATGCAGTTTCCTATTATATCAGACTGTTGATACGAGAAGCTCATTCCCATCTGAATGAGGAAGACCATGCTTTGCTGAAGGTAAGGACACATGAAGTTAGAGCTGTCGCAACTTCAGTGGCCTTTAAACAAAATAGATCTCTGCAGAGTATAATGGACGCAACCTATTGGAGAAGCAAGTCAGTGTTCGCGTCTTTTTATCTTAAAGATGTCCAGTCTCTTTACGAGAACTGCTACACCCTGGGACCATTCGTAGCAGCGAGTGCAGTAGTGGGTGAGGGCTCAACCACTACATTCCCCTAATTCCATAACCTTTTTAATCTTTCTCTTGAAATGTTTTTTATTGTTGTTTTTGGGTTGTCCGGAAGGCTAAAAAGCCTTTCGCATCCTGGTTGATTTGGCGGGTGGTCAAATTCTTTTCTTGAGAAGCGCCTAGATTAGAGGTTTTGATGAGGTCCTGTAGTATGGGTTGCAACCCTTGATACTTCAGCTCCTAGGAGTCGCTCAGCATCCTAAGAGGATCGCGAGGCTCAGTAAGGAAGACGTACTTAAAAAAGGCAGAGTAATTGTTCAAGTCGACTTCCTTACCAGGTACTTATTTATTTTATGTTTGTTATTTTGAATAACTGCTAAAATGAAATACAAAATCCTTAGCTCATAATAATGTAAACAATTAATGCTGGTCTCTACCCACCCCCCTGGGTGTGAATCAGCTTATATAATCAACGGCTAAGTTTAATATTGAAAAATGTTATTTTTATAATAAAATACATTTTTGAATATACTTACCCGGTGATTATATATTAAAGGACCCTCCCTTCCTCCCCAATAGAGACCCAGTGGACCGAGGAGAAAATTGAGTTCTGTGTTTACATTGAGTACTGAGTACCTGCACGACAGATGGCGCTGTTGAAGTACACCCCCTACCTGCATAGCGATCGCTGGCGGATTTTGAACGTAGAGTTTTTCTGTCGGGCAGCAGAGCTGCAGCTTATATAATCACGGGTAAGTATATTCAAAAATTTATTTTATTATAAAAATAACATTTTACAGTTAAGCAGATATGCGAGAAATATTTAGCAAAAGGTAAGGTGGTGTATGTTGCGTTAATGGATCTGGGAAAAGTGAATGATAGAATTGATAGGGAAGCGATGTGGAGTGTGATGACGTTATATGGAATTGGTGGAAGGTTGTTGCAAGCAGTGAAAAGTTTCTACAAAGGTATTAAAGCGTATGTTAGGATAGGAAATGAAGTGAGCAAGTGGTTTCCAGTGAGAGTGGGGCTGAGACAGGGATGTGTGATGTCGCCATGGTTGTTAACTTGTATGTTGATGGAGTGGTGAGAGAGGTCAATGCTCTAGTTCTTGGAAGAGAATTGAAACTGGTAGACGAGAATGATCATGAATGGGAGGTAAATCAGTTGTTTGCGAATGATACTGTACTGGTTGCAGACTCGGAAGAGAAGCTTGGCTGATTAGTGACAGGAAGTTGAGAGTTAATGTGGGTAAGAGTAAAGTTATGAGATGTACAAGAAGGGAAGGTGGTGCGAGGTTGAATGTCATGTTGAATGGAGTTACTTTAGGAGGTGGATGTTTAAATACTTGGGGTCTGTTGTTGCAGCAAATGGTGGAGTGGAAGCAGATGTACATCTGAGTGAATGAAGGATGCAAAGTATTGGGGTCAGTGAAGGGAGTAGTAAAGAATAGAGGGTTGGACATGAATGTATAGAGAGTTCTGTATGAGAAAGTGATTATACCAACTGTGATGTATGGATCGGAGTTGTGGGGAATGAAAGGGACGGAGAGACAGAAATTGAATGGGTTTGAGATGAAGTGTCTGAGGAGTATGGCTGGTGTATCTCGAGTAGATAGGATGAGGAATGAAGTAGTGAGGATGAGAAAGGGTGTGAGAAATGAGTTAGCAGCTAGAGTAGATATGAATCTGTTGGGGTGGTTTGGCCATGTTATTATACCAACTGTGATGTATGGATCGGAGTTGTTGGGAATGAAATGGACAGAGAGACAGAAATTGAATGTGTTTGAGATGAAGTGTCTGAGGAGTATGGCTGGTGTATCTCGAGTAGATAGGATGAGGAATGAAGTAGTGAGGGTGAGAACGGGTGTAAGAAATGAGTTAGCAGCTGGAGTGGATATGAATGTGTTGGGGTGGTTTGGCCATGTTGAGAGGATGGAAAATGGTTGTCTGCTAAAGAAGGTGATGAATGCAAGAGTTGATGGGAGAACTACAAGAGGAAGGCTAAGATTTGGGTGGATGGATGGAGAGAAGAAAGCTCTGGGTGATAGGAGGATAGATGTGAGAGAGGCAAGAGAGCATGCTAGAAATAGGAATGAATGGTGAGTGATTGTGACGCAGTTCCGTTAGGCCCTGCTGCTTCCTCCGGTTGCTTTGGATGACCGCAGAGGTAGCAGCAGTAGGGGATTCAGCGTTATGAAGCTTCATTTGTGGTGGATAGTGGGAGAGGGTGGTCTGTGGCACCCTAGAAGTATCAGCCGAACTCGGTTGAGTCCCTTGTCAGGCTGGGAGGAACGTAGAGAGGAAAGTTCCCCCTTTTTCATTTGTTTGATGTCAGCTACCCCCCCTAAATTGGGGAAAGTGCCATGGTATATGTATGTATGTATATCTCTTAATCTTTGCAGAAATCTTTTTTTAAGAAGATTCTAAGAGCAGTTGAATGGCATACCAAATCTGATTTTGCTGAGCATTATCTTGAAGAATCCTGGTATGTTTTTCAAGATTGCTGGATACTAGGTTCTATAGTGGCTGCTGAGGATGTAGTCTGATAACTTTTTGATTTCAAATAATTTATAATTTTCTTATTTGCATAAAAAGTATTAGTTTTGTTACATGGTGTTAGGATTATTTTAATAGGTAACTAATAACACCATTTTGAGACAATCTAGAGTCCTATACCTCAAGTAGATTAGGAAAATAATCAAGTGTCTTATTTCAAACCGTATTTTTAGACAGATTGTTACAAACAATCTAGACCAGGTGAGTAGAATTTGTACTCGCGTTGTATTTTAATTAATAAATAGTATCTCTCCTTCACCAGTGTCCCACCTCCATAGTGTGGGAGTCAGCAATATGAACATGAGGGGAGATTCATAAAAATAAAGAGAGATTAGTAATAAATTTTTTTTGTTTTAATACTCGCCTGATATTCTATACAAGCCCATCCTCCTCCCCACTGCCTCATATTGTCAAGAGGATAGGGAATAGTTTTAACTTTTAGATTGAAAAAAAGAGCCTTTGGCACATCACTGTCTCACTTCTTGCTATTAATTGCTAGCGTTTCAGTACTTGACCAGAGGCCTGTGTTTATTTAAAGGAAATGCATTTTTGTTTTTAATTTCAAGGGTAAATATCAATAAACCAAGCTTCAAGAAATAACACATTTTATAAATAATAAAAATTCTGTTTTTGGTTCCAAATATGAACATCAGGTCATTATAGAAATAACACATTTTATTATTAAAGTTCCATTATTGGATCCAAACATGTGTTTATTTTCAGGTGGAATGTAATGACATTGTTTTATTCTGGAGGATCCAGCAGATGATCAAGATTACTGCTAATGCTCTTAGACAGCAAGTTATGAATAGGGAAGGTAAGAGTTTATGCATGTTTTTGCTTAAGAAATGCATTTATCAGCTTAGAGGAAATCTCAAAATAATACATGGCCTTTACATTTTTAACTAAATAAGGACTCTGAGAGTGCAGACCTCCGCCATGGCAGCTTATTTCTAGAAACCAGCTTGCTAGAATCAATTTAGACTGTAGGCGTATTTGAAGTATGTCTGACAACCATGTGTGATGTACAGGTTTGCGGACCAGGCCCCAAGTCCACAGCTTAAAAATAACCGTCTGTGTTATAAATCTTTGCTCGACCTTGACCTTTGATCTAGGACTTTCAAAATAGAATAATTTCCACGTGTCAATATAGAAATTAATCCCTGAAAGTTTCACTTCTCTAAAATGTTGTAGCCAGGAAGTTGTTCACAGGTAAACAGGAGCAAAAACGCAACTTCCTCCCAACTTCGTTGGCGGAGATAATTATAACTGTATTCTTTAATTTCTCAAACTACATTTTTTTTTTAAGATCACTGACTATGATATAACTAACGCTAAGAGGTATCTTAGTAATCTAGCCTTTCTGATTTCCTATGGGTACAAAACTATTCTTGGGTAAACACACTCCATTCTTGATTACTGTACTGCTTACCAATAATTTCCTTTTATCCATTAGTTAATTTTGTTCATGATATAGTGCTTCTTGTTTCCTGAAATATTATTATGTCTATGAACCTCCCCTGATGTTCATATCATGCAGAAGCTTGGTATGTTTATATTACCCCTTGAAGATATTTGAAAAGATTTTTGGAGTTACACTACATACTGTAGTGTAAAAGTATTTATAGAGTTTGTGTTTTGAAAAAACTTGGATAGAATGGGTTTATGGTAATCATAAGATAATTTTATCTCTATTGCATGAATTCAGAAATAAAAATTAATGTAAGACAAGAAGTTTGCCACAGGTTTTTCATTCCTTCTTGACCAGGGGAAGTGGTTGTAGTTCAAGGGATAGTTTATCTTGTCTAGTAAGAACCGTTCAGTATTATTTGGAAGATTCTATGAGCATTTGAGGTAATGTGCCTAATTTGTTTTGTGGGGCTTGAATTACAATGTGACTTCTGACCAAGAATGCAATATCATTCAGTATTACTGTTTGATTACAAAAGATAGTTGTGAGTAACCAAAAGTCAATAAGAATTGGATCCAATATAATGAAAGATTTGAAAACTAGGTTCAGGATATAAGGCATAGTGCTACCCTACAGCTACTTTTAATTTTATTGTCAAAACTTTTTATTTGAAAAGTGTTTAAAAAGCCCCTCAGTCGATACCAAATCTTTATTCATTAAAACTTATCTAGAGTCCTGGTTTGTGTTAAAATTTTTGGGCTTTAAGGCCAATAGGGCCTGCTGGGGATATGATCTGATCGTGCTCCTACACCTAATGACACAAATGGCCTCGGTTAGATTTTGCCAGTCGTCTTTATCTTTGGCTTTTAAATCAATACTTCTCCATTCATCATCTACTTAGGGCTTAATAGTCCTCAGCCATATAGGCCTGGGTCTTCCAACTGTTCTAGTGCCATGTGGAGCACAGTTGGAAGTTTGGTGAACTAATCTCTCTAGGGGAGTGCAAAGAGCATGCCCAAACCATCTCCATCTACCCCTCACCATGACCTCATCCACATAAGGCACTTGGGTAATCTCTCTTATAGTTTAATTTCCAATTGTCCTGCCATTTAACTCCTAATATTTTTCTGAGAGGTTTGTTCTCAAATCTACAAAAACTGTTGGATATTATTTCATTGTCATACCACGACTCGTGTCCATACAGTAACACCGATCTCACTAAACTGATATATAGCCTGATATTTATATGTAATTTCAGGTGATTTGATTTAAATATTTTACTTAACCTAGACTTACGAAGCAATATAACTTATGCAGCACATTGTTGTTGGATGCTGGCAAGTTTCATAACTTTACAAGAGGCCTTAGTATATAGGTGGGAAAGAAAACATAATTTATTCTTATGTAGATACAAACTTCCGAGTCATTTACTTGTGGTTACTACTGATGATGTTTTCTACTACTGGCCAATCAAAATTTTGGTTGATCGTGTCATGATTTGTGCTGGATAAACGTAGGTCATGCACAAGGAGCAAGCGGGAGATTGATTACCGTGTCTCCTCACAACACTGCTGGTCAGGAATTGAGGAGATTATTCTCTCTCTCCCTCTATAATCGAGCCTTTCACATTCATCTTGTTTACCTTTTATGTTTAGTTCACTTGACATGTGTTTTTTTCTTAATTCACAGTCATTTGAGTGAATATTCATTAACTATGAGTTATGGCTGAGTGCTCATGTCCAGTAAATATCAGTATTTGTTTTTTTGCCCAGGATGGGACAGCAACTATTGGGGCATCCTTATGAGCCAGATGTTCAAGAGAATCTCCATGTAAATACTGTAGGGAGTGAACTCCTCTTAATGGGAAGGAATATTTTCTTGTTGCCAGAAACTTTAAAATGAGATTTCCAGGTTGCCAAGTCTCCCCTAAGAGGGCTGGAGAAAATTTCTTTCTATGCGGCGAGAATCTCCCTTTAGTTTTTTCATCAGAATTGAAAACATTTTCTTATGTCCAGGACGGACCTTAGAGTTGAGCCTGTCATTTCACCCTGTACTAAGGCAGCCTTATTGGAAGATTCCGATTACCAGTCTCCAGCTGATATTAATGAGGAAGGCCTGTCTCGTACGCCTAGGGTTCCTTGGCATAAAGCTCCTCCAAAGAGCAGCCGGAATAAATCAAGGGATTTATCCTATCTCTACTATGAGGGTAGTTGGACCGCTTCGGCTGTGTCCCCCCACAAGAGATGACAGCTACGTCCCCCCCCCCCCCCAAGAGATGACAGTGCCACATCAGCTGCATTCCCCCATAGGAGTTGACAGTGCCTTCATGCTCAAGCAGGCCTCACTTTCTAAGCCAAATAATGCTGTGAAGTTAAGTGTAACTATTCCTGCCTTACCAAGAATTTCTTACAACTCGTCCCAAGGTATTCCCCGCAAGTAAAGATCATATTCTAGTTTTATGCTTGAACTTTTCTCTGCAATGCATTGAGGTTGAGACATCCACCCTAAAAAGTTTGGGTGGTGGCCTGAATAATGGCGACACGGACATGATTGATGAGCATAGAATGATCGTCTGCTAAGGGGGATTCCCCTAAATGTATTATGAAAGGTGAAGATAGGAAAGAAGACTTTTTACCCTATGGCTGCGATGGAACTCTGGTCTGCCTTTAGAGTCAACTTGACCAAGAGGCATATATGAGGCCTGCAGCAGAGACGAAGCAGAGGCTTTTCAGTCGATAAGTCGTTTGCTTGTAATGTACTGAATCTGGGTAAAGTACTTCATTCGGCTGAACATGTTGAACGGGAAAGAGGTTTACCCCGGCCTACCTCCTTCTCCTTATCTCATCAAGTCTGGAGAAAGGAAGGACGTTCGAGACAAATTAGGCACGGCGCATGCCTTATAACCTTAACATTTGCATTAATGCTAAGCCAACTGAAAGCGCGAGCCGACCCAACAGAAGTCAACCCTCTTGGAACTTCTGTTGGTTTCAGAGATGCCTCAAGCTACAGGGATTAGGAACCTTATCTTTCACCTAGGAAAGATGACAGTCTTCCCTAGAGAAACCTGTCACTGAGGAAAAGTTAGAAACTGGATTCAGTTGCAAGCATAGAATCCCAAACTCATTTATGGCCTAAATTCTTGAAACACTAAAGAGATGTTAAACCTATTTATCATGCAGGTTTTAGTATCAGAGAATTCTCTTAGAGTCAGCAGGTCCCCTGGATTACCACTTCTGGCCCTGTCTGAGCAGAAAAATTTACCCCCTTTGGGGCCTTTCAGAGCTCATTACCGTACTCAGAGAACTTGGCTAACAGTGCCATCCGCTCAAACAGAGGACATAGTTAACTCCCCGTTAACACGATGGTTATGTTCCTGGAGAGGTCGTGTTAACGGAACATAATTTCTCTATAAGAAATAATGGTAATGGTGGTTGTTACCTTCCTGGACATTGGAAAAGTCTGTCTATTTTGGGATTTTATTGCTATGAAACTTGAAAAAACACATTATTGATATATTTGAAGGTCACTGAATCGATAATAAAAGAACACATTCTTACTCTACTTATATTTATTTTACAGTAAAATAAGTTATTACCCATGCATATTCACATTATGACGCATTAGGCTGCTCTTATCACCACTGTCGGCCGCTTGCCTCGCTCCTGTCCCCAACTTCACCCCCTCCCCTCACACACACACACACACACTCACTCACTCACTCACTCACTCACTCACTCACTCACTCTCTCTCTCTCATTCATATATTTTGTGGTAACAGTATATATCTCAAACAAGTTTGTGATGCCAGTCTCTCTCTCTCTCTCTCTCTCTCATTCATATATTTTGTGGTAACAGTATATATCTCAAACAAGTTTGTGATGCCAGTCTCTCTCTCTCTCTCTCTCTCTCTCTCTCTCTCTCTCTCTCTCTCTCTCTCTCTCTCTCTCTCTCTCTCTCTCTCTCTCTCTCTCTCTCTCTCTCATTCATATATTTTGTGGTAACAGTATATATCTCAAACAAGTTTGTGATGCCAGAGTATATTTATTATACTGTATTCAAAATATATACAAAATTAAAATTGGAGTAATTACTCAAAAGTGTCACTATTTGTGAATTGTATATTTTATGGGGACTTTTGAGTGATTACTCCATTTTTAATTTAATATGTATTTTGAATATATATCAAATGTACGCTGGCATCACTAACTTCTATTAGATTGACTATGTTGACGATATGCTAAACATATCTTGCGACTTTTTGCTTTCAGCATTTAAAGAACCTCCTAATTACTGTACAAGCAGAGGAGAGTTGCAGGGCTGCATTATTTGGAGGGGTAAATGGAGAGCGTGGTTTGTAAACAAACACCGCTTCTTGTTTTACATATGGTGACGTCATTGCTACAATTGTTTTGGAGACTTGAGTTAGCGTTACCAGTTTGTTAGATCTCAAATTTCCTTGAGAAGGGTGAAAAAACAACTTAACCATTTACCCCCAGGCTCTTTGGAAATTTCCAACCCTTAACCCCCAAGGGGTTATTTTTTCCCCAGCACATTTTGCAGTATATTTTTTTAAATTGCTCTAACAGCCTTAATTTTTGTCATAGAGAGGTCAGGTTGGTCTCATTCTCTTGGAAAATGCCTGATTTTTTTCAAAAAATTATCAAAAATATGAAAAAAAAAAATGTTATAGCATTTTTTTTTTGCAAGGACGTACCGGTATGTCCATGGGGGTAAAGGGATGAGTTTTGTGAAATGTA
The DNA here is from genome assembly GCF_036898095.1 of Palaemon carinicauda. NCBI lineage: Eukaryota > Metazoa > Arthropoda > Malacostraca > Decapoda > Palaemonidae > Palaemon > Palaemon carinicauda. The sequence goes on from NC_090745.1 coordinate 86,498,210, forward strand.
CCAGTACGTCCTTTGGGGGCAAAAGGGTTAATCATGAGCTTGAATGAAAATAGAAAAACCATGATTGGTTTTTTTTTTCAATGCTTAATATTTTATTCATGGTGTAGCATATATTTGTATCATGCCTGATAAAAAAAACACCTATCGTAGTGGGAAAGAACAAAAGTGAAATTATTTTCTTCTGGCAACACTGACTTCAGTAAGCAAGTAGCAGACGACAAGCGCACAGTATTTCTGCGCCATCTGTTGCAGACGAGCGCTATTAAATCCGGCAAATGCTCACAGAAATCCAAGCGACGTTCCTGACTTCCCTGTACTATCATTAATATTAACTACTAATGTCAAAATCTTTTTTTATGGTCAGATTATTTTAGATAATTCCCAATCATATAGGTTGTCTACATGCAAAGTAAAGGGTAAACTTAATGGTATTTTGCAGCAAGAAGATTAGAAAAGGATATTAAAGAAGTATTAGAAGAATATGGATATGACCCCGAGAAGAAAGTACAGCTTCTTACAGGAAGACGGGTCATGCTGGCAGAAGAGCTAAGTAAGTATTGACTATGTTAGAGTTGTAATAATCTGTTTTGACCAAACATAATGGAGAATAAAACATTGTATTATAGAAGTTATTTTCCATGGAACTGTGACCAGATTCTGGAATAATCTTCTTAATCTGGCAGTAGATTTGGTTGAATTTCAGAAGCTCAAACTATGTTGCAAATGCTTTTATTGTTGAACAGGTTGATATCAGTATACTGTAGTGTATTAAATATGATGTAATACTTTATTAAAAAAAATTGTGTTGGCCTTAGGAGTTAAACAATCTCTAGATAATACAGTAATAATGATAATAGAGATTACTTTTACATTCAACCGCTTATAATAAAAATGTTTAAGTTGGTTATCTTAATTTATAATTAAAAAAAAAATTGGAATAGACAAATTTGAAATCATAGCATATCATTAATTAGTAATGAGAAATTTCTCTGCCTCGAATATCACATTGAAGTTTGCCACACTCTTATCTTGATATAGTTGCTGTGAAACAAAAATTTTGTTGATTCTAAAGGTTATATATCTTTTCAGAACGAGTAAGACAAATTCAAGAGAAACTTGAGGAATTTATCCATGCCTTAAATGCTGAAAAATGAGTAAGTTTTGTAACACTCTGGTAACAAAAACTAGTCTTTATATTTTGCTCCCATGGAAAGATATAATTTTCCATTTGAAATATGTATGTTTTTAGTAACACGATAAGTAAGCAAAGGGTACAGAGAAAAGAGAAACCATAAAAAACCAAAACTTTATCAGTGGACCACTGAAAACCTCACTGGTATACTGGTTCTACTTAAATTTAGAACCATGGCTGGAAATCAACACTTAAATATACATGCAGATGTTCGAGATCTGATTCTTAACATTGGAGTCTTGAGCTGTCTATATTCAAGATGATTATCAGGGTTTATTTAATAGTTTTGTTAATAAGCTTTGCATTTTAAATATAAAAATGTTTAAGTAATTTGTGAATTTGGACTCAAAATATTAAGATTTTAATTTTTTTTTACATGGACTTCAAAATGTTAAAAAATTTCATATTTTATGTGTCTTAGAAGGAAGTAAATTTTAATTGAAAGGTAGATGTATATTTTAAATTTTTAGGTACATGATAAAATTGGATGATATAACTTTTTCCAGTAATTTATTTATAACTACTGCAGCAAAAATTCTAAAAATATAATTTTCCTGCTATTTATCAAAAGTAAAAGGTTGCTATATCAAAAGAATTAATATTGCTCAGTATTTTTTTAATATCACAGTACATGTATTAGGTTTTTTATATTTTAAGTACTGTATTTCCATTAGTTAATGTTTATGAAAGTGGGACTTTTTCAATTTGAAAGATATACTTACTTAATTCAAGGCAAATTTTATTTGCATTATGATAATTCTTCAAATGCTATAGGCTTTTAACAACCTCGTAATGTTAATTTATTTTGATCAGCTTGAAAATGTGAAGAACATTATATTGATTCTGAATATTTATGTACACACACATCTGTTCTAAAAACATATATGAGTTCTTTCAACATACAGTACTATTAACCTGATTGACTTTAGTTTTCTCCTAGAATTGCAATACATTATTTATACCTATAGTTTTTTCAAATAAATGAAGGGTAGTCTTATTTTTGTGGAGCAATATACAGTAATTTCAAGGTAATGTCTGATTCTGACAGCTATAGTCTGTAATTGTGTCTTCAGGAATTAATAATGAAAATGCTGATAAAATTTTGCAAGTTACAAAGTTAGTGTCTGGTATAATAGTGTAATGATGATACTCTAGATTAATATAATTTTTGAGGAGCATTATTGCTTTAATGACCATATGAGTTTGAATACTCATATATTTTAGAAGGCTGTGCTTTTCTTTTTACTATTGCTAGTTTTGTATATTGCCTGTATGAGGACGTACATAACTTATATTTATATTTTGAGCTGTAATTCTGTTTATCTCTTTTTTTTTTTTAATTATACTTTATTTTTTCTATTGATTACTTTATTTTCCATAGAGCATTATTGTGAACGTTGATAACAACTAGTATTTATATTTCATGTATAATTTGTAAAGGAAGACTAGTCAAATGATGCCATGGTATTCACTTGGAAAAAATTCTTTCAAGGCTGATATTTGTAGTAAAATTAAAATTATTTTATAATTGGTGTAATAATATTAAGCCATGTGAATTATTGAAGGTAAATTCAAATTATGTACAGTTATTCTTAAGCTTCTTGAAGAGCTTATGAGTAAAGTTATTTTTTGTCTGTGTACATATATATATATATTTAAAAGAATTCTTGTTGAATTATTTTCAATGTTGCTGTAGTGCATAATTTCTATGATTACTGTATCTATGAGCTGCATTGATATTTGTTCTTCATCACAATATGTAAATATTTTATATTAATATTTAGTTTTAAATCATAAAAAAAGATGGGAATATCTGTAACAGGATGCTTTTAACACTTCTGTAATCTTTATATTGAATACTTTAAAATTTCACATAGTATGCATCCTGTATCTGCTCCTCATAAATACAAACCCTTGTCCTTTAATAGGGAGTATGTTTACAGGTTGGCTGAAACTCGGCTGTTAAAGTTTATGACAAGGTGTTAGTACTTACTGGTGGGGGAGTGACTCCTCCCCCCAGTGGTACAGAGTACCCACTGAGTTTTCAGCTGCCATAAATTACAGATGTATTCCTTGCAATGCCAACTGGCCATTTTAATTATTTTTTTTCCAGTTTAGGGTTAGTAGTTCATTTTGTGCAAGGGAATTTAAGGAAGCCTGAAGATTTTCCTAATGACTGTGGCTGAGTGAGTTTCTCTATAACCTGCCAATGTAAGCTTAGTTCCTGTTTAGTATTTCTGATGCTGTTTTATTCTCTTGCTAGTGTGAACTAGTAACAATGATGTCATCATAAATGAGGAATGAAACATCCTCAATGGAAGTAGAACTTCAATAGAGGATCCACTCATTCATCTGAGTTAGAAAACACTGACTGTCAGAAGAAAAAAAGAACTTTGTTTCAACACGGAAACTTGCCTCGAACTACTCTCTTAGGAGCACCTGGAATCTCCTCTCATCCGACCAGAGTTTTGTGTAATTTACCCTACTTCCATTTTCTGTGAGAGCTAACCTCAGGCGGAAGGATACGTGCCCTGAGGCTAGGCCCGGGTTAGGGAGCGTGCTAGCTTGGGTATCGACCCTCAGTAAGTTCTCTGGTCGCATCGCGATATCATCTCGACGCTCTCCTTATCTCAGTGCGACTCTTTGTGTCCCCAACTCCTTTGTGTCCCACGTGGTATCCCTGTGCTTTCCCTTTGTGTCCCTGTGGTCTGTTTGCAATCAAGCTCTCCTACTGGAGCACCACCTCGTCTGTTCGCAATCATATGCTCTTACAGAAGCACCATCTCGGGTGTTTGCGATCACACGCATCCACGGGATCGGCACTTCACCTGCTTAAAATCACGAGCTCTTAATAGAACGTTTCTTCACTCGCTCACTCTTACGGGATCACCAAAACACCGTCTCACGATCATTTGCCCCCAAGGGAGTGCCATCTTTCCTGTTCACCTCAGAATTTTGCCACGGGTTGGGTCGTACACTGATATCACAAATCTTACAATATGGATACCATGATCGGGAACCTTATGATCATGTGCCACAATCACATAACTTATGATAGGTTACCGTGATTGGATCTATAGTTGTTCACTGTGATCGATACTGTATTTTTGTGAACAACAATTGGCAAACTTATGACAGGTTAACTTACTATCAAGAATCATGTGATCTTGAACAACAATCTGAGGTTATGCTTCTGCCTCAAGGGTTCATCACCTTTGAGTCACTCCAGAGAACTAGTTCACCCATTCTTGTTATCTGTTCCTTCTCAACACTCCTACTGTAGAAGAGGAGGAGGGATAAACAAAGCACAGGATGAAAAATCTGGCATAGTCACTTGAGACTTGAGCTAATCTTTCTGCATGTTTTTTGTGGGAGTAGCAGCAGCACTATACAAAAAAAAACCCAAGCCCCAGGAAGGATTTTTGGTAAACAGTACAGTATACCTCATGCTTCCAACACTTGGTCTTGTATAAGACCGAGCACGAGTGGTACGGGTCGGGGATGTTGATAGACACCCTCATCTCTTTCCTACCTCAGTACGTTCCTGAGAGCCTTTAGTGACACTATCATGTGAGACTTTCGAAGCATTGACATTATAGCTCAATCTAGATATTCCCACTCGGAGCTTGATTCATTACCAAGTTTTCCTCATTACCAAGTTTTCCCAGGTGGCAAAATCTCCAATCTCAGTTGTGTTTGAAACATTGGAACAGGTGATTTCTTAATTCTGATCTCAGCACTTGTGGAAGCACCGAGATGCCCCATCATGTGCTTCCAGTGTCAAAAAGGATCCACTCCAACCAAGTTCTTGTGTATTTAATTGAGGAAAGAGGTACCATAGAAGACTACCCTTAAGGCCGCTTAATACTATTAAGTAGTTCCAGCTTCCTCTGCATAATTGAATTCCTTACACAAATGATTGATAGCGTCCTAGTTTCTTGGCTTTTTACAAACACCCTCTCTAATCGATCGAACCAGTGACGGTAGGGACCCAGGATGGCTCCTCGAGTGTGAGGACACGATGTCATGACTTCCGAGTCCACTGACATGGTATGTACTTCCATGGCCAATCTCAAAGCAACGCAGAGGTTCAAATCATAGCTAAACACTTGATCCGATCAGTAACTACCAACAGATTCCAGCCAAGCTGAAAACCTACTCATATTAAAGGATTCAGGTTTATATAGTTAGGAAAAATACATATTACTTTTTACTTTTAAAATTTGTGATTTACATTATTGTGAGTTTCAATTTTTCAGGAGCATGACTGCTAATGGGTGACAATTTAATATTGAATAAAAAATACTCTCTGCTTAACCCTTCTTGCGATGTCTTGTTTTTTTTTTCATAGTTGTCATTCATATATTTGATTTGATTAAATAATATTAATTTTCAACACTCATTTCTCAGAATTCATTTGATATTTATAAAGTTGCCTGTATCATAACTAGTAAATGCAATTTTCTTATTATTATTGTACAGGGTTTTTAAAAAAAATTACATGTTAAAAATTGAATTAAATGAAGATAACATTTCCTTTATATAATATTCCAAGTGATTACTTTCTGAAAATCAAGAGGTGAAAACATGTCACTCAGATTTTGAATGAAAAAATGCTGTATTTTTATAGTTCACTTATTTAACAATCTTCTAATCCATAAAATTTGCTCTTAAGATGTCAAGCAAACAATTTTGTAAATATCAACTAAAGTTATGAAAATGATTTATTATTAGATTAACCCTACCCTTGGGATCATTTAAAAATATTACATCAGTTTAAAATTGGGAGTACAATAGCATTATTAATAAAATAATTATTACATGAATAGTAAAGTAAAAGATTTATTTTAAAGAAATTTACTATAGTAAAACTTTCTTATTCATTAGCTCATTGAGCAAGCATGCACCTGAAAAACAAAAGTGCAGATAAATATTGCTGTAGACATATTTCACAATATAAGTGCTGCTTACTACAGTACAATACTGTGTATCTACAGAGGCAATTCCATATTATGACAGTACTGTAACCATATTTGGTGAGCTACATTTTGCTGGTGAAAGTGGCACAAAATCATGTACAGTGTTCATCTAGTTGTAATATAATTTTTGAATTACTCAATAATAATGACATTATTATTTCAACCTGACAATTTTTTATAACAAGTTCCTTAGATAATCTTTTCAAAGATAAGAACTTGCATATGCTATAAATAATTTTTTTTTTTTATATGGAAAATTAAAATTTGTACATTTCAAATTGCTTAGCACATTAGTTTGCATCTCTTGTGCTTAGTGGTGATTAGATTTTATCAAAAAGTTGCTTAAAGTTATTGACTGTGCAGTGTTTCACTTCAATTTTGTGGATTTAATGCTCTATTCTTAGCCAAGAAGTTGGTTATAATCTTAATTACAGTGATGATCTTGCAGTGAATGATATAAATTCACTAAAGTTTTGTATTTCATTCACTGATTTCCCTTTCATGTCATAATTAACTGATAGATAATTTTCTCGCACTTTCCATCAACTGATTTTGCTACTTCCCGAGAGCTTGATATGTGCATGTGTTTGAATCGGACAAATTTGAAATAGCACGTTCTATTAGCAAGAAGAAAACTCATTATACGCACTACTATATACAAAACAACAAGAGGTCAAAGACTGCTGATGACTAATCTGCAAGGTCGGTTTATATCAATTGCTTGGATATTTGTGATTCAACCAATTTTTTAATCTAGTATTTACAGTATTTAAATAAATAATTGTTCCAACACAGAGTACTTACCTAGAACTACTTTCATAGGAGTTAGTGGTAACTCTTCCCAACCAACCAGAATTTTGTGTAGTTTACCCTATTCCCATTTTCTATGGGTGGCCTCGGGCGGAGTGATACGCGCCCTAAGGCGACCCGGGGTCAGAGAGCGTGCTAGATTAGGTCGTGCTCCCCAGTAAGTTAATGGTCGCGACATGATTCACATCCCACCGCGCTCTCTCTTACCCAGTGCGACCCTTTGTGTCCCCGACCCTTTGTGTTTACCACGAGGTAATGTGCCCGTATCCTTACCCCTTTCCCTTGTGTCCTTGTGTCTCTTGGTGTTAGTGTTTTTATTATGGAGCATCCACGCTAAATCTTGTGGGGCTTTCCTTTCGAAGCCCGAGGTTGATCCACACTCGCGTTGTTCGTCATGTAGGGGCAAAATATGCTCCCCTACCACCACGTGTTTGGAGTGCGAGTCTTGGGGCGAGATTCAGTGGGTCCGTTATGGGACTAAGAAGAAGTCGGCCAAGAAATCGCCCAAGAAAGCTACCGCGTCCTCTGCTTTGGTGTCCCCGGATGCCTTGTCGGAACGTGGTTCCCTTTCATCTTCCCCTACCCAGGGTAGGGGTTGAGGTAAGTCCGTTGCAGGGAAGCGGCCCATTGTCCTTCCCCAAGAGTCTGAATTACCTGTGGGGGAAGTTTCCGAGGTGTTACAGGCATGTGTGGGGCCTGAGGGAAGTGCGGTAGAGTGTGTAGGAGACGAGGTCCTGGTGCCCGCAGGGCCCGTCTCTACCGAAGACCCGATGTGGGGGAAGCCAGGTACTTCCTCTTCTCCCCCATCTTGGGCGTGTGTTTCAGGTACTAAGGCCGCCGGGGGGGATGCCGAGAAAGGCCATTCGTCAAATTCGGATCCCGTCATTTGGGATATTCCTAGAACACCCTGCAGGTCACCCTTCAGACTAGAAGAGGAGTTTGACCATTGGATCGGCCGCAAGAAAGTTCCTCGGACCCCCCCAGCGCCTGCGGCGACTCTTCCGCCCGTCTTCATGCAGCCTGCGGAAACAGAGGTTCGGCATGAAGTAACCCCCGCGGAGTTGGATGCCTCAGGTGATTCGGCTGATTCCCATTCCTCTTCCTCGTCTTCCTCGTCCATGGATTGATCTTCAGAGGACGATTCCAGGTCCGTGAGGAGGAAGCGTGAGAGGTTCAGGAAGAAGTAGTAGTCCCGCTCCCGTTCAAAGAAGAAGGAGTCCAGACCTTCTAAGAAGAAAGCAAAGAGGAGTAAGTCCAAAGATTGGGTGAGGATCACGGTGCCCCGGAGCGAGCTGTTTAAGGTCATCACAGCCGCGGCCGCTTCCGGGTGGCTCCCTAGAGCCTCGTCCTCACCGTCTCTCCCCTCCTACGGACAAGAACCTCACCGAGGGAGGCCTTTCCTGGCTCCCCGTGAGCCACCGAAGTTGTCGAAGGCCTCCGCGCCCCCTACTCTGCGGAGGGAGGCGCTCTGTCAAGTGGAATGCGTTACACCAGCCGCGGGCTCCTTGGCTGACTTCATTAAGCTCCAAGGACGCCCTTCGGCCAGGAATATTCCCACAGATACGAGGATGCCCGCAGGGCAAGGTAATCCCATGACGGATACCTTCGCCTCTGCGGGTCCGCCCGTGACACGGGTAGTCCCATCTAACGGTGCTCTCCCTACCGTCACCGATGATACTCGTAAGGAAGGACGGGTGACGGAGGCCCTGGTGGAAGGAGTCGAGTGCTCGTCTGATGACATCTCCTCCTACCGCAAAGTGTTGGCCCTCATACGACGGCACCATAGGCTGGATGAACCGATGCCCACCACTGAACAAGCCTGGCTCTCCGGACTTAGCAGGTTGGTGGAGAATCCGGTTCAACAAAGGGCCCTCCTTAGCTCTACCCTTAGCTCCTGACGTAAGGCTGGGTATGGAGCATATTGATAAGTTCCTGGACAGCCTAGCAGACGCCCCTAGGAGTCAAAGTGCCTCGAAGCTGCTGCCGGAACTGAAGGCGCAGAAGAGGTTTTACATACCGGAAGGTCGTCGGGGAGGACCCCGCGCGACGGAGACAGCCATTACCTCATTGAACCAGGGTGCCGCTGAAGACAAGAGCGTCCACGGCCCGTGTGTTTTTCCCCGTCGGAGACCTCCATGATGGAGGACATGGCCCAGGACCTAGTCTACGTGTCCTCCTGGTTGGACTGGTGGGCTTGCACGTTAGTTGGTTTTCAGGCCTCTCATGATTTGTCCCTGCCTGAAAATCAAACCTTACAGAGAGAACTAATTAGCTCAGGGGGCAAGGCCCTAAAATTTTTATCATATCAATCTCTCTCCCAGGCTACCAGTTGGGTCCTGAGGAAGAGAGAGACTATTCTGAGCAAACTTGTGAGAAAACTCCCGGACCGAGAAGCAAGGAAATTAAGAAACTCCTCAATCTGGGATGAGGCTATCTTCCCCCTTAAGTTGGTAGACGAGACGATGGAACAGGTGAGGAAGATGAAGGACATGGGAGACCATAGACCTCCCCCTATGAGGCGCCCACCTCCCAGGAGGCCCTCCGTGGACGGCCCTCACACTTCCCGTTCCTCTCCAGCTCAACCTAGAGGAGAGCCACTTGCGGCTCCCTGGCAGCAGTCAACTCAGCCCCCCCGTAGAGGTGCCACAGCACCCCAGTCTAACTTTAGACCGTCCTACGGGAACGCAAGAAGAGGTCGGTCCGGCCACTCCTCCAGAAGGAGATAGGAGGTGAGGCCCCCTACCCCTACTGGAGCCTCAGGTGGGGGGATGCCTCAGACACTCTAGGCAAGCATGGTGGGATTACGGTGCGGATCCCTGGACGGTGACAATCCTGAGGGAAGGTTACAGACTACCCTTCTTAGCGGAACCTCCCCCGCTTATTCCAGCCCTTCAAGCAGAGTGGCTGATTCCCAAGGACCCCTTGAAACGGGCTGCTCTACAGGAACAAGTGTCGTCCATGATCTCCAAGGGAGCGTTGGAACTAGTCGAAGAGACCGGCCCGGGGTTCTACAGCAGGCTCTTCGTAGTGGAAAAGGCGACAGGGGGATGGAGACCAGTAATAGACCTGTCGGCCCTCAACAAGTTTGTGGCAAAAACTGAGTTCAAGATGGACACTGCCAAGACCGTGTTGGCCGCCTTGAGGGAAGGGGACTTCATGATATCCCTGGACCTCAAGGATGCCTACTTCCAAATCCCCGTCCATCTCTCCAGCAGGAAGTTCCTCAGGATAAAGTGGGATTCCCGAGTGCTACAATTCAAGACCCTTTGCTTCGGGCTGTCGACGGCTCCTCAGGTGTTTACAAGTGTCTTCACGACAGACGCTGTATGGGCTAACGAGCAGGGCATCCGTCTGATCCGGTACCTGGACGATTGGTTTCTTCTTTCAGTCTCAAAGGAAGAATTAAAGGAACAAGGAGGGAAGTTACTTCGTCTCTGCGAGCAGTTGGGTATCACGGTCAACGTAGCGAAGTCCCAGCTGATCCCCTCCACCAGGATGACCTACTTGGGGATGGTCTTGGACACCCAGCTGGTGAGAGCATTCCCTTCATTGGAGAGGTTGGAGAACCTAGAGCGTGTTCTGCAACCCTTTCTGTTGGACCTTCCCAGGAGGGCTAAGGATTGGCAGAGGTTGTTGGGCCACCTAGTGTCCTTGGAAAAGTTAGTGCCACAAGGGAGACTCAAACTTCGAGCAGTGCAGTGGAACCTGAAAGAGCATTGGTCCCAGGGGAGAAATCCCCACAAACTGGTTCCGGTCTCCCCAGAAGCGAAGGTAGCCTTGCAGTAGTGGCACGACAGGAAGAACATCGAGCTGGGGTGCCCTTCGCACCCGACCTTCCGGAAGTCCTATTGTTTACGGATGCGTCGAAGGAAGGTTGGGGCGCTCACCTACTCGACCAATCGACAAAGGGAAAATGGTCGAGCGAAGAAGCAAAGCACCACATAAACGTGCTAGAGATGATGGCTGTGCTGAGAGCGAGTCGAGAATTCGTTCATCTCCTCCGGGGGAACACGGTAGCATTGATGTGCGACAACGCCACAGTAGTAGCCTACGTAAAGAAGAAAGGGGGTCTAAAGTCGAAAGAGCTATGTTCGTTATCGACGGAACTTCTGGAATGGGCAGCAGAAGAAGGGATCGAGTTCACAGCAAGGTTCATCCCGGGAAGGAGGAACGTCCTGGCGGACGGCCTCAGCAGAGTAGGCCAAGTAATAGGGTCAGAGTGGACTCTACATCCAAGCACAGCTCAGTCAGTCATACTGAAGTGGGGTTCCCCAGTAGTAGACTTATTCGCCACACGTCTGAACGCCCAACTCCCCGTGTTCTGTTCTCCAGTTCCAGATCCGTCAGCGGCGTTCGAGGACGCCTTCCAGCACCCTTGGGACGGCCTCGATTTGTACGCTTTATCCCCCTTCGGAATGATACGTCAAGTCCTCAACAGAGTACGGACAACAGCCAACCTTCAGATGACTTTGGTCGCGCCTTGGTGGCTGGAGAGGGAGTGATTCGCAGACTTAAAAGAACTGGCCCTGCTTCCTCCTTGGCCTCTCCCGGACAGGCCGGACCTTCTTCGTTAACTCCACTTCCAAAGGTTTCACGAAAACCCTCAGTCCCTCCGCCTTCACGCGTGGAGGTTATCGAGCGGCTTCCGAAGGAGGATGGATTCTCATCGAGGACCGGGACGAGGATGTCAGGTTACTTAAGGCTGTCCTCTATCGCTGTCTACCAAGGGAAATGGGCAGTCTTCTCGAAATGGTGCGCTTCCCGTAATATCAAGCCCTTGGGGGCCTCGATCCACGACGTGGCGGACTTCCTGGTGTATCTCAGGGACGATTTGGGCTCATCCATTCCGGCAAGAAAGGGAGTGAGGGCAGCGTTAGGTCAAGTCTTCCTCCTGAAGGGCATTGACTTGGGATCCTCTCGGCACATCTCGATGCTCATCAGGAGTTTTGAGCAGTCGTGCCCCCCACAGGAGGTGAAGGTACCGCAGTGGGACCTAGCCATAGTACACAAAGTCCTGTCAGAACCTCCCTTTGAGCCCCTCAAGGACATCCTGGATAAGGATCTCACCCTCAAAACGGTCTTCCTCTTAGCCCTGGCTTCAGCGAAGAGGGTTAGTGAGTTGCACGGATTATCGTACGAAGTTTCACACTCAAAAGGGTGGCGGGAGGCCTCCTTTCGGTTCGTTCCTAGCTTTGTGGCCAAAACGCAGAACCCAGCCTGTTGGGATCCGCAGAACCCAGCCTGTTGGGATCCTCAGTTCGAGGGCTTTTCGGTCCCAGCGATCCCTAGGTCAGACAACCCTAAAGACTTACACTTATGCCCTGTCAGAGCAGTAAGAAAATACCTTGAAAGGACCTCCAGGCTTCGACCGGAGATCAAAAGCTTATTCGTCTCAACTGGTCAGGTGAAGAAACCAGTCTCTAAGAACTCAATCTCCTTTTAGTTGCGACAAGTAATCAAGAGAGCTTACGAGGTTTCGGGAATCCCTCTTCCAGGTAGACCAAGGCCTCATGATATTAGGGGTCTAGGCACCTCCCTGGCGTTTGAGAAGAACATGGCCGTGGGCCAGATTCTGAAAGCGGGTACCTGGTCCAGACAGTCCATTTTCATGGAACATTACCTGAAGGACTGCTCTAGGAAATCCTGGGACGGGTTCAACCTTGGCCCAGTCATATCAGCCCTGCAAAAGATTTAAAGGTCATGGCCCCAGGGAAACCGGGGGTGGTAAGCCATGAGACACAAGTTCATCCCTTACCTTTCCCCCCTATCATCCTTTCCCTTACCCTTAATCCCCAACGTGGGTGTGAATCAAGAGGCCCTGACAGCCAGGATATACGTCTTCGACAAGAAATACGTCTCAGAAGTAATGGTTCAGAGGTAAGCCACTAAGTTAGTTTTTTGGGTAGTTTCCCCTATTTTCATTCAGCCTTTTGTAGGGGTCATCGGAACCTAGTTCCCCTTCGAGGTTCCCCCTTTTTCGCCCGATCGTGCTCCTAAACCTTCAGACCCTAGTCGCTGCAGGACACTCCCTCCTCCTAGAGTTTAAGTCTCCTAAGAAAGTAGTTCTAGGTAAGTGTACTCTGTGTTAGAACAAATCACAAATTTTAATTAATTTGTATTTTTCCTAACATACTTACTTAGAATTACTTTCGGGTTATGGCCCGCCCATCCTTCCCCGAGGGTCCTGCAGGGTTGAGGAGAACCCTTTTTTGGCAACGAAACTTAATGAGGAGCACGACTTAATCTAGCACGCTCTCTGACCCCGGGTCGCCTCAGGGCGTGTATCACTCCGCCTGAGGCTACCCATAGAAAATGGGAATAGGGTAAACTACACAAAATTCTGGTCGGTTGGGAAGAGTTACCAGTAACTCCTAAGAAAGTAGTTCTAGGCAAGTGAAAGTAGTTCTAGGTAAGTATGTTAGGAAAAATACAAATTACTTAAAATTTGTGATTTTTGCACTATGTGCTTGGTAAACAACTAACTAAGAGTGTGGTAATGAGGACAATGCTGCTATGAAATCTAAAAAATCTTCTGAATAAAGATTTGCATCTTGAGTAAATTAGTAAGCATAACAAATTTGTAAGTAATTTGTATTTTTCCTAGTATACAAACCTGGAGCTATTTATAGGGGTATACTTTTGGCGTAGCTGAAAGACGAGCCATGATAATTTTAGTGAAGGATAACTAGCCCATCCGCCAGTTAGCGGGTGGGGGGTAGGGTAGACTGGCTACCCAGCTCACTCACACCTCTCGGCTGAGTAACCACTTTGCTTTATGGCAGGACTTCTCGGGGGACAGGGTGGAGGGCCAATTTGTATGAATAAATTTTAGCTCTAGGGTTGTATACTAGGAAAAATACAAATTACTTACAAATTTGTCATTTGTTCCGGCGTAGATACAAACCCTCTGCTATTTATAGTCCTCACCAATTGGCCTTGGTCGTGACCCGGGGTCCTCTATTACGATCTGTGATCGATAGTAAAATGGACCCTACCTTCACTGAAATAAAGTGCCAATATGAGGTAATGCACTGATAGCGGCCTGTAAAAGCTTGTGTGCGAGTGGAACTAACAGTGTGGCTTGTCTTTAACATAGGAACTCGAGTACAAAACCTTATTGTTCTTAAGACTTACCCAATACTCTCCCTCAAAAAGGTATTGGGGACGTAACAAAGTATTTGTCTATACTTAGGAGGCACAAGGGAAATGAGTCTTACCTGCAGCGAGGTGAGGTCAGCTATGCTGAGGCTTGCGGAGCTGTTTTCCCCAGAGGGGAGAAGGTGAAAGGAAGAAAGGAGTCAGTCATTCTTACTCATTCACCCCAGACTAATCCGGGTAACCTCAGCCCCCAACCCTATGCTACTGTACTTGACCATCAAGGAGCCTGAAGTGTTCAGACCACTTGTTGTGCGACCACCACAGGACCAATGGAGAAGGTCTTCATGTTCTTGTGGGTTACGTCTTTGCAGGTAGTGGGCCGTGAAGGTCTATTGACGCTTCCACATGCCCACTTACAGTATCTGCGCCACAGAGTAGTTTCTTAACGCCAGGGATGTAGCAACGCCACTGATGTTATGAGCTCTGGGTCTTAGGATGGAGGAGGGTCTAGATAGAGCGACCTTAATAGCCTTCCGATCTCAGAGGGGAAGGAAATCCTTGAGATCCTCCTCTTGACCTTCCCCGTGCTGGTCAACAGTGCCGACACACGGGCGAGCTGGTGTCGTTCTTTTAAGGTAACACCACAGACTCCTCACTGGGTAAAACCCCAGTTGATGGGTCTTTGGTTACCGAACGAAGACTTTATCTGAAATGGGCTGCACCTAGGGTACAGCACACTCGGATTTTGAGTCTTGGCAATCGACTCAGGGATGCCGCTGAGGATTACTTCTCGCCGTATCCAAGAGTAGGAGACATCAGAAGATGGATCATACAATACACTAACACACTTGGTCAAAGCCCAAGTGAATAGAAAAGGCCGTCTTCCATGTAAGGAAGCGATTTGCTGCCTGGCGTAAAGGTTCGTAGAGAGTGGCTTTCAGGAACTGAAGGACCCGAATCGCGTTGCCAGGAGGAGGTTGAGATCCGACGGAGGATAAGTTATCTCAAACTTTGTATAAGTAAAGGCATCGATGGGAGAGAATCCCCTTCCACGACATCAAGTCACAAAGGACTGAACACTTTGCCTGGAAGACCGACGCTGAAGAGAGTTCGAGGTGCCTAGACATTTTTTCCGCAACTCATTGTGAAAGGCCTCTCTGAGAGAGGTGGTGTAGGACCGTCCCAGGCGCGAAGTCGAAGCAAAGCTACGGCTTGGTTAAGTGTTAGTATGTGGCTGCTTGGAAGATCGTGCCGTGGACGAATATCCTTCGGAACTCTGTCAGGAGCTGAAGGAGGTCCGGGAACCATTCTGCGGGATGGCATAGCTAAGCTATTGGAGTCATTGATAAGATCTTGCTTATCCTGACTTGGCTGAGGACTTTCTCATCAGACTGAATGGGGGGGGGGGGAAGGGGTACACCTCCAAGCTGTCCCACCGATCTTGGAATACATCTTGTTCAAGGGCCTGGTGAACAGTCGAGCGGGAGCCTGAATTTCAGAGCCGTTGCGAGCATGACCACAGTCGGGGACTTCACAAAGTCAAGACTTTATTGGATACAAGATGATTCAAAGACACTAGGAGCCCACTATCTGAGTGGCCTGTTCAGATTATCTGCAAGCACATTCCTGTACCAGGAATGACACGAGCAGATGGGGGGACCTAGCTGTCCTCTGTCCATCTAAGGCTTCCTACTGCTAGATGGTTCTCTAAGAGAGGTGACTATTGGTACCTATCTGAATTGGGCCAACGGACGAGGATGGAATGGTGCGGCATATGCCCACCCCCACCCCCCCTTTTGATGTATTAAAGAGAGCATCAGATCCAGAGGGGAGACGAGAAGATAGGCCTCTTTGCAGAAACTCTCGTTTGCCACCCACCATCCGCAGTTCATCCAGCGGGAGGGGGG
>NC_090745.1:86514695-86634695 GCF_036898095.1 Palaemon carinicauda
GGGGGATTGCATAGCAATAAACACACCTCGAGGTGATGTCGAGACGTGCAACTATTTGCACGTTCTTGCAATGAAGGGGAGGAGCCTGTCCACCCTCCAACTGCCACCAATCTTGTGTGGTTGGACGAATAATCCTGATCCCCAACGGTAAACCAGTTAATCAGTACAAACTTATGTTATAAGAGCGAATCTCCATAGAGATCGCCTTCCGCACAGGAAACCGTCCCGAACGCATCCAACCAACCCCAAGAGGAGATTGAGATGTATCTTCAATCTATTGTTGGATGGGTAATAAGCATAAGTCTACTATGTAGTAGTAGCACCGAACTGTGAGCATGACAAGCATACATGCATAGCTTGACTTAGAGTCGTGTTCGGAACTCAGTTAGAGAACATTGAAAACGCTCGTAACGGAGATTCTTCCCTTTTAGGACGAAAACGTTCGTACTTCTCCGTCTCCGATCGGTAAAATAGCATTAGTATTGAATGTTCCCTACTAGGGGACAGATATACTTATTAGAAGTTTCCGGTGAGAGTCATTGTAGGAAGCTAAAACTTCCGATCAGGAGCAAGGAAAAAAGTGCCCAAAAGAAGGCAGAATGTAAATGCCATTTGTCTGGTTACAGAAAAGTAGCCAAGCAATGTTCTGAATAACCTGGTTTCACTAAGGGATATAGCTATACAACTTAATAGAACGAAGTTCTAATTGCAAGATGTATATATCTATAAAACTTAATAGAACGGAGTTCTAATTACAAGATGTATATAGCCCTTATTGGCAGAAAGATCTCTTGCACGCATATGTACTTGTCCATCTGCGCTAGCGCATGCGTAATCTCTGCCTCCAGGAAACGTTTGCAATGAATCCGGTTGCGGGAATAATGTATGTGCGACAAATCGCAATATTATTGCCCAAGGAATTTTTGATCGTTGACTAACTACAATATCTTCTTGAATGAGAGCGCACATGTTCTCAAACAAAATATAGTTATAGAAGCGATCATTTCTCCTTTGGTTTGCCCCTCCTCTTTATGGGAGGAGCTAGCCAGCGTTCATGCACAGACACGGATGTCTGGTTACCTGTGGGCGGAGTTTGAAACATTCCGTAAACGTAACAAAAAGTTGCCCACGCTGTTGCTATCGTTCTTTAACATCAGCTGACACTATCCTTCGGGACTAATTGTTTGAGACAATAACCCTGTAAGGGTAGAATAAAAAGTTTCAAAAGCCTATCGTGTAAAACGGGAAGTCGTTGTACCCAGGGTACAATGACGGGAGCGGCTGACTCAATCAAACGGTAGAACCCGAGTTTAAGACAATAACCTCACGGTTATGTCTTGGCTAGAGCACATGCTCCGGGAAGGCTTACGGCCTTTATGAAGTTTTAACAACACCCGTTGAAGTTCTGTAAAACTTCTCAGGAACGAGTGTCTCCTGAAAAGGGTGAAGTCTAGTATGTTGGGATTTGCTTCAACAAGACCAGACATAGATTGCCATCGACTGCTTATCCAAAGGAGTTGCCATTGAATGCTTTCTTGCTAGCGAGAAAACTACTGTCTAATTCAGGCAAGGTCTTCCAGGGGAAATGAACTGAATGAAAAGAATTTTTCGTTCTTGATGACGAGAAAATAACACTAGCCGCCTGTTAACCCAACCACTAAAAGTGGGAGAGTGGAGGGCAGTTGACGGTGGTTCATTCGGAAACAAAAGGATCGATGCGGGCAAGAACAGGCTAGGCTCACATAGTGATCAGCTGGGAGTGTAGAGTGACGTAACAAGTCGCGCAATGCTGGAAAGATCCATTCTCCATCCCTTGGGGAGGGGGGGAGGTCAACCATAGAGTTTTCAGAAATAACTCTGGATCGTGGGAACCGAGGGATTCAGCGCCACGAGAACCTAGGGGTTCAAAATCTATTTGTGAATTCCTTTCTCACGACCCTGAAGGATGTTGTGACGAGACCCCACAGGAACTCTGTCGCTGATTCCTGATGAAATCTTCAGGAATCGTGTTTTGTGAACCCACCGGGGTTCACAAGACCAGAACCCAAAGGAACTGTGTCATAGTTACCTGTAGGGAGACAGAAACCTCTAGGCAGCAGGCATCCCTCAGAGTTTTTGCGGGCACGTGCGCGAACACTTGCGCGACGAGAGTCGGAAGAATCTCTGTAATAAGAGTAAAATTCTTGATGACGATGATAGCACGCGTAGTACTAATTGCACGTGCGCGAACCCTTTACGTGACGAGAGTCAGAAGACTCTCTGTCATAAGAGTAAAACTCTTGATGACGATGGTCACGCGCGTAAAGTTGGTCGCACGCACCAAGATGGTTACGCACTCGCGAGCACTTTGCGCGACGTGAGTTTGAAAACTCTGTCATAAGAGTAATACTCTTGCGCGCGTGAACACTTAGCGCGACGAGAGTTCAAAATCTCTCTGTCAAGAGTAAAACTCTATCACGCGCGCAAACACTTCACACGACGAGAGTTTGAAAACTGTCATAAGAGTACTTCTCTTGCGCGTGTGCGAACCAAGATGGTCACGCGCTTATAAAAGAGTTGTTCGCGCATGCTAAGCTGTTCGCGCACTTCAACATAGCACTGATTACGCGCGTCTAGTTGTTCGCGAACATAAGTTTGGTCGTGCACATAAGGTTGGTCGTGCGCATAGGGTTGATTGCGAGCGAGCTCTCCGCTTAGAAGAAAGCTCTTAGGAGAGAGCTCATTGCTACTATCATCCGAAGGTTCACGGTAACGTAAGTTGTGTGAGCGCGAACGCTCAACACAACGAGAGTCCGAAAACTCTCTGTCATAAGAGTAAGACTCATAATGACTAGGATCACGAGAACCCGAAGGTTCAGCATGTACTGTGTTGCGAAACCCAGAAGGGTCAAGGTGACTAAAGGCACGAGAGATCAAAGGCCTAGCGTAGCTTGTGTTGGGAGACCCCGAAAGGTTAGTGCAATGAGAAACCGAAGTTTCCCTGTCATGAAACACCAAAATGGCAGTGACTAAAGTTACGAGAGCCCAAGGGTTCAGCGTAACTAAAGTTACGAGACCTTGAAGTGTCAGCATACCGAGGAACCGAAGTTCCTCTGTCACGAGACTCCGAAGGGTCAGCTTGACTGATGGCACGAGGTCCTGAAGGCTCAACGTTACCATCGTTACCAGAGCCTGAAGGTTCATCGTTACCAGAGCCCAAAGGTTCAGCGTAACTGAAACCCTAAGGTTCAGCGTAACTGAAACCCAAAGGTTCAGTGTAACTGAAACCCGAAGGTTCAGCGTAACTGAAACCCGAAGGTTCAGCGTAACTGAAACCCGAAGGTTTCGAGTCGCCTGAGCCCGAAGGATCAGCGCGACGGGGCCCCGGACTCCTACTGTCATGAGAACCAGCAGGATCAACATGACGAGAGCGCGAAGGCTCACGATCACGCCAGCCCAAAGGGTGATCGTCATGAGACCAGTAGGTTCAAAAAGAAGTTTCCTCACAGCACGAGGAGGAGAACGTCCAGGAGGGAGAGGAGTTACAAACCCTTCCACCCTACGAACCTCCGGAAAGGAATGATCAGCAGACTCTGCCCGAGGGGGAGACTGATCCAGATCTAAAGATAACTCCTCCGTAGGGGAAATCCCAAAGGAAAACGTTGCTTAAGATAGGCTCTCGCTCCACCCCTGGAGGAGAACCATAAGCGTAAGGGGGAACCGCCGATGTCCAGAGGCGGCCTTCTCTCAAGAACGAGAGACTCGTTCCCTCGAAGGGAAACCCTACTTCTGAGAAAGCTCTGCCACTGCCCCTGGTGGATCAGCTAACTCCTACAAGTTTTCTCTCGCGAACGAGAGGAAAGTTCTCCCGAAGGAGATCGCCTAAGACATGCTTTCTCCCAGCTCTATGGGAAAAAAGCGTAGGCGTAATAATCTCTCTATTACGAACGGGAGAGAAGTCCTCCCGAAGGAGGACATCGCCTAAGACAAGCTTTCTCCCAGCTCTATGGGAAAAAAGCATAGGTGAAATAATCTCTCTCTCGCAAACGAGAGAGAAGTCCTCCTGAAGGAAGACATCGCGTAAGACAAACTTTCTCTCAGCTTTATGAGAAAAAAGTGTAGGCGTAATAATTTCTCTCTCGCGAACAGGAGAGAAGTCCTCCCGAAGGAGGACATAGCCTAAGACGCGCTTTCTCCCACCTCTATGGGAAAAATGCGTAGGCGTAATAATCTCTCTCTCGTGAAGTCCTCCCGAAGGAGGACATCGCCTAAGACAAGCTTTCTCCCAGCTCTATGGGAAAAAAGCGTAGGTGTAATAATCTCTCTCTCGCGAACGAGGGAGAAGTTCCCCTTGAAGGAGGAACAACCCTTAGACTTGCTATTCCCCAGTTCTAGGGGAAGAAGCACAGTCTTCGGCAACGAGATAGCATAAGCAGAACTCGTCGAGCTGTCCGCAATTCTTTCCGAAAAGGGAAAGGTTGCTGAACGGCTGAATTGGGGAACCTCTCCCTCGGAGGGGGGGGGGGGGGGCAACCCAACTCCAGTGAAGGTTAACACTCCCTCGTAAGGGAAGGTTCTCAAAACCCTGGAGGCAAACCTCCTGGCAGCACACTATGCTTCCCATCAATAAGCCTTGTTCAAGTTGAAGATTGACAACGAGTGCTACCTCGTAACTGAGCAGCTCATGAGCTACCACATGAAGCGCAGGATAATGAACAGGGCAGCCGAAGCCATAGGCCTTGTGTTCTACGTTGCTGCTATCTGTAGAAAAGAAAATAAAAGTTGTGATTAATTACAATTCACACTCCGCTGCACAACATGAACTATTCGGGGAGTAAGTCACCTCCCTTATAAGATAATTCCTCGAAAGGGAGCTGAACTGTTATAAACTTTAACTCTAGTAATGAAACAAACACACACAAGAGTTGAGGACCTGCCGACCACCAACGCGGGGGAGGGCGGCAAGGTAGGGGAGTAGTATCAACACAATGACAACTCCCTTACGGCAGAGGCCGCCAGATACATTGTCAACAGTAATTAAAGTTACAAGTATCTAACAACATATAAGTATATTTCCATTTATACATATATACTGTATACGCATATATATGTATAAGAAATGAAAACACACGAGAAAAAAAAATGACAAAAACAATCGAGGGAAGTCTTTGCGGAAGAGAACGGCAGCATGTCCATTCTCTACCGAGCCAAAAAGTAAAGTGGTTACTTAGCCGAGAGGTGTGAGTGAGCGGGGTAGCCAGTCTACCCCACCCCCCACCCGCTAATTGGCGGGTGGGGTAGTTATCCTTCACTAAAATTATCATGGCTCGTCTTTCAGCTACGCCGAAAGTATACCCCTATAAATAGCGGAGGGTTTGTATCTACGCCGGAACAAATGTGCATTAAAAATTAAAAGATTTTTACTGTACTGTATTGAAGTTATTTGAATTTCATAATTTTATCTATATTCAAATACCTGTAGGAATTTTTGAAACACTTGTTGGCTAGCTCGCTAGGCATAACAATGTCGGTTGATAAAGAGAATTTTGAGATTATTAACTTTTAAATTAAACTCGACTAATGTTCATATTGGAAATAACCTTGACTTGGTATGCTGCATTTTTTTTTTCTTTTAAAACTCGGTCCAAATAAAGTAACTATCCTCTTGTACAGTATATGAACATAAGGTGATTATAAGAATAATAGATTTTATAAATGTCATTATTTTTTTAAAACTCTCCTGATATTCATATTGCTGATCCCCTCACTGATGAAAGGGGGTCAGTTAAGGAAAGAGATAGGAAATGTAAAGCCTTAAACTAATCAAGTTAATCAGCACCTGTTAATCACCTTTAGGCATCACATCACAGTAATTACTTGTCACTAAATAAAGTGTGTATAACTCTAAACCTCCAGATTGTGAACCAAATTAAAGCCTACTATTAAACTATACACTTATAAAATACCCAATACCCATTACTATCAAAAGTGAAAACTAAAACTAAAACTTATTAAATTTACACAATTATAATAAAATTATAATTTAAATTTAATCTCATAGTCACCAAAGCACCCAAAATCAAGCAATACCAATAAGAAAACCATGTTTATTTGAAAATACAGACAGTCCTTAAGGTATGAACATCCGAGTTGCGAACTTCCAGATTTACGGACGCAACTACCCCAAGTAAAAAATATGTTTACACTCTATAAAGTTATGACTTTGAAATTGGCGCCATTCCTGACTGGGTCCCGATCCAGCCGCCATCATCCAAGGCGTGCAGCACTAACACACTTTATTCAAAATTTATTGTGTTTGTTATTGTGATTAAATAAGAGCTTAGTCCATTTATTCAAATGTCTTTATTATTGAACAATGTATATAACTCAATGTTTATAACCCTCTCTCTCCCCCCAAGTTTTTAAACGGCCTTTTAAAATGTCTCTCGTGGAGGTCGGTTTAAAACTGATGTCAAAACATTGGGTGGCAATTAAACGTCCAAATTATAGGTTCATGAACACTAAACTCCCGTTAGCATGTGAAGGAACGGAAACTTGAAAAACAATTATTGTCATGTGTTGATCATGATGACACTATAGCTAGTTCATCTCGAAATCACAGTGCCATGCTGGCGGTCGACGGGTACGACTGGACTTGCGTTGCTCCAAATTTGGCATGACAGGAGTTAACTGCGATGGAGAGTTTGTGCTATCATTGGGAGGCGGAATCTCTGCTTGATGATTCGCAGTGTTACCGAGGTCATTGGGATAGCATTCCGGAGCAGCAACATTAAAATGAATGTTAGGGGTAGTACCACTTGGTAACGGCAAAGTGGTGAATGGAAGAGTACCATGTGTGTCCGGATTTTGGGTTGTCGGAATGGTGTCCTTCGCAATGGTCTCAGAAGTTTTAGTGGTCGAAGGATTGGCAATAGGTACAATCTGATTCCGATTATAGTCATCTCTAATTGTACGGACTTCTGGAATACTCCTGACAGGCACGTATTGTCTCAAAAACTTCCGGTTCCTTAGCGTGACCCTACCAGAGCCATCAACTCTGACGACGTATTGGTCGAATTGGCGGACTTCTATGATGACACCGGTTTTGTCCCATTTCAGGGGGTGATTTCCTGTTTGATTTTGGATGCGAACCCGGTCACCTACGGACAGTGGGGGTAGTCTCTTAGTGTGCTCTGATGAGCGCTCTCCCTGTTTAAGGTGTCGATGTCTTAGGGCCTCCTCTCTTGCATCGAGTGTTTCCTTCCACGTGTCGTGGGGACGGTACCTGCCGGGCGGGACAGGTATGAAGTCTCTGATGGGACGACCAAATACACATTTTGCAGGAGATAACTTGGTATCTCTGTCAGGTGTGTTCCTGTATTGGAGCATCGCATGTTGGAATTCATCAGTGTTGAGATCACCGTTACTGCCCGTGTTGTCCGCTATAAGACGCTTGACAGTTTTGACGCCTATTTCGGCTCTGCAATTACTATGTGGGAAGGCCACAGAGGAAAGGCGGTGATGGACTCCCCAGTCCTTTAAAAACTGCCTAGTTGCCGTCGCTGTAAATTCAGGTCCACCATCAGATGTCAATTCATCCGGAATCCCAAATGTCACAAATGTTCGGCGTAGTGAAGTTATAAGACCCTCTGCACCGTTCGAAGATCGTTCAACTATGGGCCAATTCGAGTATCGATCAACTATAACTAAATATCCAACTCCTCGGTAGTGAAAGTAATCTGCACAAACACATTGGAAAGGGTAGTCTGGAGATATAAGGGGTGTAGGCGGAGCACTAGGATTCGAAGGCGCGATGCGATTGCAGTGGTTGCATCCAGCTCGAAGTGCGTTTATAGCGGGTGTTATCCCTGGCCAAAACACAGATGACTGCTCGCGATACCATAGAGGTAATTCCTTGATGTGCTGAATGAAGAGATGTGAGAATTTCCTGACGAAGGGCTGGAGGAATAACTATACGTTCCTTGTATAGTATCACACCATCAACAGTGTAGAGATGCTCGCGGAATTGAAAATACTCTCGAAGATGTACAGGAAACTCTTGGCAAGACTCTGGTACTCCGCATTCTATAAGGCTGAGCAGTTCATGCATGTTATCGTCACTACTTGTGGCAGTGCGAACTCTGTCCCAGGTGACTGCTCTCACGTTAAGTGAGTCAAGTGAGCATACTGCTGATGCGGTGATACAAGTATCAATATCATTGTCAGTGGAAACAGAATATGCTGATGGCAATTTGTGTAGGGGAACATTTCTCACGGAAGGTACACTGTCAACTGATGCAATGTCATCTTGAAGCGATAGCTTTTCAGATTTTCCAGTTGGGTGGCGCGATACTCCATCTGCAGCGAGATGCTTGACCCCTGGGATATGAATCATGCGAAATCGATAGCGGAGGGACTTTTCCTTCATGTTTCTGAGACGTGAATTTGATATGTCCTCCAATGATCTGTCACCAAATATTTTCAACAGGGGTTTATGGTCAACTGCGACCACAAGATCCTCACAGCCAAGAACAAAGTATCTTGCCTTATCAAGAGCATCGACGACTGCCAACGCTTCACCTTCAACTGGTGCATATCGAGACTCAGCTGCCTGTGTGAACCTACTTCCGACAAGTGTGATCTTCCAACCAGTGCGACAACAAAACGGTCGGTAGTCTGGACAGTCGCAATGTTTCTGTAACAGCCAGAATCCAATTCCTGATTTTTACCAATCGGTGGCGAGACAGGTAGGTTTTGTCTTGTCAAAGATTCGCACGCCTTCTTCAATTTTGTTGATAATGGCAGTTTTAGACTCCTCAAAGAGTGCATTAATATTGTCATTCCAGGTGAATGGTGTTCCTGGTTTCAATAACTGTCTGAATGGTAGCATTTTGTCGGTCATGCTGAAAGCATACGATACTTGGTTTACTAAACCAAACCAAGATCTGACATCGGTGATATTTCTTGGGGTTGGAAAGTCCATAATTGCACTAAGAGATCTTGCACATGGGCGAACTGTGTCTGGGGTTATTTCGAATCCAGCGAATTCAGCTGTGTCTTCTGCAAAACGAAATTTGTCAGGGTTGAGTGTTATGCTGTGTCTTCCACATATGTCGAGCCATTGTACAGCTTGGAAAAAACTCTCCTCTATTGAGTCAGACCAAAGAAGAACATCGTCGACACATTTAGTTTTGTTGGGTATCTCGGCAACTATTTCATCATACCGTCGAGTATATCCGTCGCCAGAAGCAATATACCCTTGAGGGGCTGTTTTATAACGATAGCGTCCCCAAGGAGTGATAAACGTAGTTAAGTGACGGTCAGATTCCTGAATCGGTACACTGTGGTATCCGTTCCAGGCATCAAAGACTGTTTTCTTTTTTCCTTGTGGTACTGACCTTGCTTGGTGAAATGGAGAAGGCGTAGGATGCGTTTCTCTCTTAGCGTGCACATTGAGAGGCTGAAAATCAACTGTTCGTCGAGGTGTGCCATTTTTCTTAGCACATACAACCATCCGATGGCACCAAGTTACTGGTTCTCCGATTGGGACAGGTTCAAGGACACCAAGGCGGACGTCCTGGTCAAGTCCAGCTTTAACTTCCTCTTGCCAGTGTAACGGCACTGGCACTGGTGTGTGACGAGCAACAGGATCAGCATTCGGATCGATCATCAGCTTCATTGGGGGTCCATCCATTAGTGGTAACGGTTGGTGGTCACATACGTTGAATGTACTTGATTCGTAGTACTTCAAGAGGTAGTCCTTTAGTTTAGACTGGTTGGACTCGGTTACACTGAACGGTAATTCTGTAGGCGGCGGAGGTGGTAGTTGACGTTTTGGGCAGTCACACTGATTGACTAGTCCACTAACGCTTCCTACTCCATTGTTGGTGGCATCCGGAGTTTCCGATTGTGTGTCATAGATTTCACCAATAGTCGGAAAACTATCCGATATCATGCCAAGGGCGATGCAGGCTTCCCTACTGATGAAGAGCTTATCCGAGTTGTCGGTGACATATGTCATTTATTCAAATGTCTTTATTATTGAACAATGTATATAACTCAATGTTTATAACCCTCTAGTGATCCTAATAGCTGTTTGTGTGTATAACCTTCGCCATATTTTTCCCTTATTACCATAAATTACAATAACGTTAACTATGGCTGATAACCAGATTGCTAATGTTGGTGCAATAAAGCACAAGATTAGAGGTAATAGTGATAGTAGTGTGAAGAAATGGTAGGCTACGCCATTTCAGAGGAAATGAAAGTAGCCATTATCAAGAAACCCGATAACAGTGAGAAGGCGAATATTGCGGGTGTACATATTTGGTAGAGCGATTTAGTTTAAGCATTTAGAGTTAATATGATCGTGTCTTAACTTATTCTTGAACTTCTTTACCGTGTTACTGTTTACTACATCCGCTTGAAGTCTATTCCAAGTATTTGCTATTTTATATGTAAAGAAATTACCCCACTGAGTGGTGTTGTATCTTTATAATGCCACTCTGGACTGATTTGTACTAAGTGTGAATAGATTGTTGTAATCTACATCTGTCATTCCTTCAAGAATTTTTAATGCCTCTATTAACTGTCCCCTTAGTCATCGAGTTTTCAGATCAAATTCAGTTGAAGTGTTCCATCCTCCATCTATATCCAAATTGCCTTGGTGTTGAAACTAGTTTAGTGATCCAAGCTTGTATTGCTTCCAGTCTATATACAGTATATCCTTCTGAATACTAGAAGCCCAGAATTGGACTCAGTATTCTAGATGGGGTCTTATTAGAGATGTGTACAGCTGTAGTACAGTGTCTTTGTTCCTGTATTTGAATCGTCTCTATGTAGCCTATTAGTTTTTGTGCTTTCTTTTCAGCTTTTATGCTGTTTGGTGAACTTCAAATCCTTGCTGATAATAATACTGGGATCTTCCTCCTGGTCCAGATTTTCTATTTCATTATCCAGCACTAAGTAGTCTGATTGTGGCTTACTATAACCTATTTGTATGACCAAATTTTCCACAGTTGAAAGGCATTTGCTATTTTCTGGACTATTCTCCTAGCTTCATTAGATCCTTTCACGGCTCCTAAATCTTCTGAGTTCGCAACATTTATGCGAAGTTTAGTATTGTTAGCAAATTTAGATATTCTACTGTACAAGTTAATCCTAAATCTATGTTGTTAATATAGATCAAATCAGAAATAGCAATGGGCCACGGACGGATCCTTAAAGTACTCCACTTGTACCAGCTGCCCACACTGAAGCTTCTCCATTGATTACAACTCACTGTTTTCGGCTTGTTAGCCAATCTTCGATCCATTCAGCTGGCTTGTCAATGATGCCTAGTGCTCTAATTTTGACCATTAATTTTCTATGAGGAACTTTGTCATCAAAAGCCTTTTGGAAGTCTAGGTATATGATGTCAATTGCCCTGCTTTTGTCATAAATGCTAAACATGTTGTGGAAAAGTTACAAAAGATTTGTTACACATGATCTGTTATGTTTAAAACCATGTTGGCTGTCTATCAGAAGATAGTTTTTCTTTATATGGTTCTACAAATGAATCTACTATAATTGATAAAAAAATTTTTTTGTATGGCACCAAAGTTAAGACACACAGGTCTGTAGTTGCCAAATTCTTCTTTTGGTCCCTTCTTGTAGATTGGAGGAACATTGCCTAGTTTCTATCCTTGTGGTGCCTTTCTTTCGTTGGCCGTCTTTCAGAACATTTTGTAAAAGTGTGGGGTTATATCTTCTTCTAGTTCTATAATCTCTCTTAGATGAATATCATCTGGACCTGGTGCCTTAGACTTATCGAGTCCTTTTATTTTGTTTTTGACATCATCCACTATTCTTGCACTCTGTTATTGTTTTACTGACTCCACTCTATCTTGTGTGTTTTAGCACCTGACCTTTCTCCTCTTTTTGAGGCCTTTACCATAAAGTCTCTGATTACACACACACACACACACACACACACACACACACACACACACACACACACACAAGTTACTTGAGTCAAGGCTTCAGGGGGCTTTCAGCTACAGTCTTCATTGATCAATGCATTCTCTAATTCTACAGTACAAAGTCTTCCTTGATCAATGCATTCTCCAAATTATTAGTATTATTATTACTAGCTACTACGACCCTAGTTGGAAAAGCAAGATGCTATAAGCCCAAGGGAAAAATAGCCCAGTGAGAAAAGGAAATAAATAAACAATATAAGAAGCCATGAAAATTAAAAAAATTTTTTACAAACAATAACAACATTAAAACAGATATTTGATATATAAACTATAAAAGGACTTATGTAAGCCTGTTCCACATAAAAACATTTGCTGCGAGTTTGAACTTTTGAAGTTCTACTGATTCAACTACCTAATTAGGAAGATCATTCCACAACTTGGTCTCTGCTGGAATAAAACTTCCAGAGTACTATGTAGTATTGAGCCTCATGATGGAGATGGCCTAACTATTAGAATTAACTGCATACCTAGTGCTGTATTACGAACAGGATGGAACTGTCCGGGAAGATGTGAATGTAAAGGATGCTCAGAATTATAAAAAATCTTATGCAATATACACAATGAACTATAGTCCATTTCTTTTAGTGAGGCAGATTTGCACCAACTCGCAGTGGTGCCCTTTTTGCTCGAAAAAGTTTCCTGATCGCTGATTGGTTGGACAAGATAATTCTAACCAATCAGCGATCAGGAAACTTTTCCGAGCTAAAAGGGCACCGCTGCGAGTCGGTGCAAATCTGTCTCTCTAAAAGAAATGGACTATAGTTGAACAACGGTGGGGGGAATATTTTTGAAGTTTACTTTAAGTTGAGGATAATAGGGAGGCAGATATAATTGTCATTGCAGGTGTTGAGGTGCCAATGATAATAGATGAGAATGAGAGAGCGATTACAAGAGAGGAATTGGGGAGAGCACTAGATGGAACAAGAGTAGGAAAAGCACCTGGTATGGATGGTGTGAGAGTTGAAATGTTGAAGGAAGGGGGTGTGACTGTATTTGAATGGTTGGTGAGATTGTTTAATATGAGTTTTATGTTGTCGATAGTACCAGTAGATTGAGCTTGTGCATGTATTGTACCACTATATATGGGTAAGGGAAATGTGCATGAGTGTTGTAATTCAAAGGATAGTTTGCTGAGTGTGGTTGGAAAAGTGTATGGTAGAGTGCTGATTAATAGGATTAAGGATAAAACAGAGAATGCAATCTTAGAATTTTGAAGAGGTAGGGGATGTATAAATACGATTTTTACAGTTAGGCAGATATGCGAGAAATATTTAGCTAAAGGTAAGGAGGTGTTTGTTGCGTTATGGATCTGGGGAAAGCGTATGATAGAGTTGATAGGGAAGTGATGTGGAATGTGATGAGGTTATATGGAATTGGTGGAAGGTTGTTGCAAGCAGTGAAAAGTTTCTACAAAGGTAGAAAAGCATGTGTTAGGATTGGAAATGAAGTGAATGATTGGTTTCTGGTGAGAGTGGGGCTGAGACAGGGATGTGTGATGTCGCCATGGTTGTTTAACTTGTATGGTGATGGAGTGATGAGAGAGGTCAATGCTCGAGTGCTTGGACGAGGATTGTTGTTTGCGGATGATACTGTACTGGTTGCAGACTAGGAAGAGAAGATTGGCCGATTAGTGACAGAATTTGGAAGGGTATGTGAGAGAAGGAAGTGGAGAGTTAATGAGGGTAAGAGTAAGACTATGAGATGTACGAGAAGGGAAGGTGGTGCGAGGTTGAATGTCATGTTGAAAGGAGAGTTACTTGAAGAAGTGGATCAGTTTAAGTACTTGGGGTCTGTTGTTGCATCAAATGGTGGAGTGGAAGGAGATGTACATCTGAGAGTGAATGAAGGATGCAAAGTGTTGGGGGCAGTGAAGGGAGTGGTAAAGAATATAGGGTTGGGCATGAATGTAGAGAGTTCTGTATGAGAAAGTGATTGTACTAACTGTGATGTATAGATCAGAGTTGTGGGGAATGACAGTGAGGGAGAGACAGAAATTGAATGTGTTTGAGATGATGTGTCTGAGGAGTATGGCTGGTGTATCTCGGGTATATAGGATTAGGAATGAAGTAGTGAGGTTGAGAAAGGGTGTAATAAAGGAGTTAGCAGCTAGAGTGGATATGAATGTGTTGAGGTGGTTTGGCCCTGTTGAGAGAATGAAAAATGGCTGTCTGCTAAAGCAGGTGATGAATGCAAGAATTGATGGGAGAAATATGACAAATTCGAAGATAATTTGTATTTTTCCTAACCATACAAACCTTAGCTATTTGCATTGGGTTTACCTTTTAGCGCAGCTGAAATGGCGAGCCATTAGAATTTAACGAGGGTGTATTACCCCCGCGCTAGTTAGCGGGGGGGGGGGGGGTAGGGGAGTGGTAGCTAGCTACCCCTCCCCCCCTCACACACAGATGAATGCTCACTTTCACTTAGAGGTAGGACTTGTCTTGGGGGACAGGGCTGGCGGGCAAATATGTGTAAATAGCTAAGGTTTGTATGGTTAGGAAAAATACAAATTATCTTCGAATTTGTCATTTGTTCCGTAACCGAAATACAAACCACGCTATTTACATTGGGAGACTTACCCAATAGGTAGGGTGGAAAGTCCCCAGCCATACTGGCTTTGGCTTTACCCGGGGACTCAGAATCCAAGTGAGTCGCACTCAAGAAAAGGAGTCCCTGCACCTCACAAGTTCCTTGCTCCGCAAGGAACCGTGTGGCCTACATAAGCTTGTGTGTGAAGGAAGAAGTGTGACCCGTCCTAGGCAGTTAACCTGGAGTTCCAGAAGGAACTCTGGGTTAGGACGTTCCCAATACCACCTCGTCAGGGTATGGGGGACGCGACAGTATTGACTCAATACTCGGAACACAAGGAAGCATGGTTTACCTGCAGAGGTTCGAGGTCAGCTATGCAGAGACCAGGATGCTGCTTCCCCGTAGAGGGAATGATGAAGAAAGAAACAAGGGCCAGACCTACTTCTTTCGTTCATGCAGACTAAAACCTGATAACAATGCCCTCAACCTTCTGCTACCTGTCCAAAAAGGAGCCTGAGGTTAGACCAGCTGTTGTGTAGCCACCACAGAGCGATAGAAAACGTATCGAGACTCCTGTGGGTCATGCCCTGCAGGAAGCGGGCTGCGAAGGTCATTAGACGCTTCTAGATTCCAGCTTGTAGCACCTACGTCACAGAGTAGTATTACTCGAAGGCGAGGGACGTTGCGATGTATCCAACATCGTGCTGTAGGGCGACGTGACGGGGGAGGGTCTGGAGACAGGTCGAGATGAATGTTCTTGAGTCCAGGCTGAAGAGGTATACTGGTGACTCTCCCCCGTGTCCTCCTTGTGCTCCCAATTCGGCTGCAACTGAGGACAAACTGCAGCTGTTCCCAAAGCTAACCTCTCGATTCCTTTACTGGCAAGAAAGAGGTCTTGGGACATCAGATACAGAATGGAGACTCAAAATCTTGAAGGAATTGGACCGAAGGGCCGGGACCCCCAGATTCTGAGTCTAGCCAACAACTCAGGAGCAAACCTGAATGTTGCCTTCCCCTCTTCCTTAGAAAGGGCGGAGTCGTACGAGACCAAGAAGATTGTTTACACACTGGCCGTGGCCAGAGTGAGCAGGAGACCCAAGGCGGAATACAATCCGAGGCCTGTCGTAAAGGGTCTTGAGAAGATCTCTTAAAGGACTAAAAGTCCGAGCCATGCTCCAAGTTGGAGGTCTTCCTCCGACTAGGGCAGGGACGATCGTAGCTTCGCATGAGCGAGGAAAGATCCAGCGGGCAGGAAAAAGTTATTCCTTTAAGCCTGAAGGTCAGGGAAAGGCTGAGCAACAGGCTTCATTGCCGAGAGCGGAAAGGAGTTTCCTCCCGCCGAAAGGCAATAAGACCATTATTGCTGGAGAAGAGGCCTCAAGGGAGGAGGTATATCTCCCACGGCACCAACCACCGAAGACTCTTCACTTTGCCTGGAAGACCCCTGCGGATGACTATCGCAGATGACGCGACCTCCGTACCGCGACTGTAGCGGGTTGTCTCTTCATGAGGAGGAGGCGTAGTGTCTCCAGGCATGAAGCCGAAGCGACGCCCCGGTTCGGGAGAGATGTCGCAGTGTGGTTGTTTGAGTAGTCTGCGCCGTGGGAGAAGCTCTCCCGGGAGTTCCGTCAGGGGAAGCAGAGGGTCCAGAAACCGTTCTGCTCATAGTCCCAGTGGAGCTCTCCCATTGAAAGGTTGAAAGACAACCTGGTCTTGTTTAGACCCATTGTCCACAGACAAAAAGGAGGGAAGACGCAGGCGTCGAAGTTGTCCCACCATCACCGGAATACATCTTGCCAGAGTCTCGGGGTCTGAGACTGGGGGGAAGAACCGCGGAAGCTTGAGGTTCCAAGCTGTCGCGATCAGGTCCCCCAGACCAGGACTTGCTGGTTACTCAAGGTCAAAGACCCCCAGGTACACTCTCTCTACGAGGCTCTGCTCGGATAGTCGGAGAGAACATTCCTCTGCCTGGAATGAGAGAGCCGATGGTGGTACAGGGTACTGAGAGAATCTCAATCATCCCAGTATCTCTACTGCAAGATGTGAAGGTGTGAAAATGCGTCCCCTGCTGGTTAGAAAATGTCAGAATCATGAAGTCGACGCGTACGGGGCGACTCGGCAGGAGCTGTAGGATCTGTAGAGGGGCCAGACTACGGCCCCTAAGCCTGCCTGAATGATGCAGAGGTATCCTTCAGGTCTTGACCATAGGCCTGGACCGGAACATGCCCCCCCCCCCTTTCCTTTGACGAGTCCGAGAACAGCATCAAGAATGTGGGGAAAGGACGAGAATATCCACTACCATCAAGAGGTTCCAAAGGTCAACACCCATTGCAGGTCTAATAGTTCCGCTGGTTCCATAGGGGCCAGGAAGTCCGGTTAAACGTTGCCTGAAACCACCGGAACTTGGACCGCCCCACATGGAACTTATCCTGAGGCGACCGTTCGGACTATAGACGGGTCAATGAGGAAAGGAGAACTAGGAAACGTTCCAAGGTAGGGCTGAAAGCTCTGCTTGACTGAGAACAGGTACTGCGACTCTCCTCAGTCTTGCCACAGTCAACTGAAAGGAAGGCTCGGAGGATGTGGCAACAGAATCTGGCGTCCCCAGGTGGTCACCCATCCAAGTACCGACCAGAACCGACGTTGCTTAACCTCACTGGACGGACGAGAAGCGGGGTTTCCAACATGGTAAGGCCGTTGACTCAATATCATGGCCAGATGCTCCAGATGTTGAGGCAGAAGAAGAGAAGGCTCCAAGCAAAATACCATGAACCCACACTCATGGTAAGCATCCGGAAGCTTGTCCCGGCGCTGAAGAAGGTCGAATCCGAGCCTACCGGAGTTGACCAGCCCTCCAAAAAGCAGAGGAGGCGGAAGCCTGCACCTGAGTGGCCATGAGGAAAGCAGGGAGAGTTCTCTGGGGAAAAAAACCTGCTATGCCACGGCGGGATAGCCACACGGCATCATAAGCAGGAATACTTGCAGTCTTGGCTGAATTCCACGAGCTCCCTGGAAGATGGATGGAATGGATACTGAAAGTACCCGTCCTTCCGATCCAGGGTTTAAGGAGTCCTGTCGCTTCGTTACCAGTCTGATCGATTCTGCTGTTCTACGCTGGCCGAAGTTTGTTCGACAAACTTGATCATGGCTGAGAGGTCGACTACGGAACTCCCCTCTCAGATCCTTCCTTACAAGAAAGGATCGACTGAAGAGGCCGGGGGTGAAGCCGTCGATGATCCTATGGAGGACCTTCGCCTAAGGTATGGATCATTCTGCCCAACCGGGCAACTCTTGCCGACCTATGGCACAGAGGTTCAGAGACACTCAATTCGCTGACAGAGACGGCAGGCGTGATATCCTTGGCTGATCACAGAGATTGTGCGGGAATGGGCATCGGGAAGCTGTCATCCGGATGAGTAACCTTAAGCATCCTCCCAGCGAGAAACCTGCAATCCTAGAGTTCGTGAACTCTGCCGCTCCTTCTAGGACTATGCCCCCCCGGGGGAGCCTCCCGTGCCATCTGTTCCTGACAGGAGGAAACTGCAATTGGACACCTTGTCCCAGTTGTCGTAGCCGATAACTTAGGCCGACGTGGTTGAAAGAAAAGGGCGCTGGAGCCCTGCAGAGTCTGGAAGAAAGCGCCTTGGAGGAGTGAAAACGGAAGTCGATTTCCTCCGCACAGCCGCTGTCTAAGTCTCTGTCCTTGGGCACAAACAAACTCTTCTCAAGGATGGAAGGGTGTCTGAGGTCATCGACCTCCACAGATGAGACCCGAAGGAAGCCCTCAGTCAGCGCGTCCAGATGGTACAACATCGAGCTTGTCTGCAAGTTAGATACTTAACGACGAAAGGCCAAGGTGCCTGAGCTCGAGAGGAGGAAAATACCCATGATCTTCCTGTAGCTTCCTTGAACCAAACCTCGGGCCATAACCGAGGAGGGAAAGGACCTGGTAAGCCCCCAGAGGAAGGGGTAAGCAGTCTCCCCTTGGCCGATGGCGAAATCTCGAACGGAAAGCCCCCCGCCAAAAATCCTTCCAGGGAATGACGGGTAAGGGCTAACCCAGGTTCTGGAAAGAGGAGTGTTGCTCAGACCTCCCTGAAGTTTCTTCCGATTCTTGCGAGTGCCATGCTCTGCGTTTACGGGGTGAGGCCGTGTTCTGGAAATGCGCTCCAGAAGAACTCGCCAGGTTGGCCATGCTGTGAAAACCCCAATGGGAATCGTGGTCGCAATCGCCCTGGAGCTCGCGCGATGGTAATTCAAAGATTTGAGCGTGGGCAAACGTGGAAGCGCCCATGCGCGGTCACGCAGGAACGCAAACGAAGGTGAGCGAAGGAGCGCAGGAGGAGGGCGAGCGTGGTAGGGAGGGCGAGAGCTGGTGGTCGGCGAGCGATAACCCATAGACGAGCAATGGATACTGCAAGAATTAACCCGACGTTCGTGCGAAGAAACACCGTCGGTTCGCGCGACGGAACACCGTCGGTTCGCGCGACGGAACACCGTCGGTTCGCGCGACGGAACACTGTCCGTCCGCGCGATGGAATACCGTTGGTTCGCGCGCGGGCAAACATTGGAGAGCATATGCGCGGACTCGCATGAGCGTAGACGTGCAGGCATGTGGGCGTGTGGGCGCGCAGGCGAATGATCGCGCGGGCGCGCAGGCGAGCGGTCGCGCAGGCGAGCGGTCGCGCAGGCGAGCGGTCGCGCAGGCGAGCGGTCGCGAGGGTGGGCAGGTGAACAGGCGCGAGTCCGAGGCGGCGAACGCAAGCGTTAGCGCGATGGCGAGGAAACGTGCTGCCGCGTGGGCGAGGAAGACCGCTGGCGATATGGATCAACAGGCGATCGGTGGTGAGCTGGTGAGCGCTAACGCGCAGGTTGGCGATGGCGCGTTGTGGCATGTCGACGCGTTGGCGAGCGATGGCGAGCAGCATGCGCAGGTGGGCGATCGCGCGATGGCGAGCAGCATGCGCAAGTGGGCGATCGCGCGATGGCGAGCAGCATGCGCAGGTGGGCGATCGCGCGATGGCGAGCAGCATGCTCAGGTGGGCGATCGCGCGATGGCGAGCAGCATGCGCAGGTGGGCGATCGCGCGATGGCGAGCAGCATCCGCAGGTGGGCGATCGCGCGATGGCGAGCAGCATCCGCAGGTGGGCGATCGCGCGATGGCGAGCAGCATGCGCAGGTGGGCGATGGCGAGCAGCATGCGCAGGTGGGCGATGGCGAGCTAGTAGCTGACGAACCATGTTCCTTCAGAAGTGTTGGAAAACGTTGGCATGCCGGCTGTAACACACGCAGGCGATCCGGAGATCGCCGAGAGACAGGTGATCGCTGTTGAATAGGCGATACTAAAATCGCCTGTGCGCGCTGGCGAGCAGGTGAACGCTGGCGAGCAGGTGATCGCTGGCGAGCTGATGATCGCTGACGAGCAGAAGGCAACGCGTGGAAGCCTGCGCATAGAAGAAGAGTCCTTGAACCAGACCTGAACCGAAGTTCTAGATCGCGAGGGCGAATGTGGGCGCACAGGGCGCGTAACAGGAACCAACAGGAACAGCAGGGATGATCATCATGAGAGCGCTGACGAACAGGAGAGCGCTGGCGAAAGGAGAGCGCTAGCGATCAGGAAGCGCTGATGAGCAGGAGATCGCCTGTGCGCTAATACTGAGCAGGAGCAGGAGAGAACACAGCAGAAGGGCGTGCAGGGGAACCCTGACACGCAAGGGAAGAACTCCCATGGGAGGCAACCCTTTGCCCCGAAGGGAACGTTGTCCGTCGGGAGACAGATGTCCATCGGAAGACCGTAGCCTGTCCGCCGGAAGACTGATGTCCGTTGGAAGACCGTTGCCCGTCGGAAGACGAGATCAGACTGCTGTCCATCTGCACCAAGGCGGAAGATCAAGAAAAAGGAGTTGTAGGCTGCAAACGGAGATTCAAAAAGGCGCCTCTTAGCACCCTTATAGGGAGATGAGAGGCCCTTACGACGAGGCGGACGGTGGGCCTTACGGCGAGGGAGGCCAACAGCAGCAGAAGAATCCTCCGAAGAGGAGTCTCTATGAGTGTACTCTCTCGCGAACGAAAGAGAAACACTTCGTAGAAGAGACTGGTCAGCCAGTGACCTAAAAGGAGCAATCCTCCGAAGAGGGGCTCCTGCAGTTGCCCAGCCCCTTGAGCGAAACTGCAGGTGTGACCGCTCAGCACCAAGAGCATAGTCGCACGAAAAAAAGGCAAGAGAAGAACCCCCCAAAAGGGGAAAAACTCAAGCCTGGACAGGAAAAACTTCCCTCGGAAGGAACGTTACCCGCCCAAGGAGGTAAGCCTCCTGAGAGTCTAAAATGAACTTGAGAGCTGTCCGTCGTCACGGGAGTACTTCCAGTAGAAGGAGACACGCCCCTGACGAAAATACAAGGGGGGAGGCAGCAACAGCCGAATCCCCAGGCCTCAACAAGACAGCTCACACCGTTGCCATATTACAGAAACGAACTAGATCGGTAACTGTAAAAAAAAATAAAACAAAAATCATTAGTACACATTCATTCCCCCTGGAAGGCTCCGAAGAGGAATCCCGAGGGAAAAGAAACAAGAATTACACAACAGGCACGTGCCCTCACAACCACTTACACTCACGGAAGGAGAGCTGTAACCAAAACAGAATTATAACAATTATAATTATGAAACTATGTAATTATGTAATTTAAAAATGAATGAACACTAAAGAAAGAACGAAAACCCCAAAAGGAATCGTTCTACAAGCTGAAAAAAAACAACTACAATTAGATTCATAAACTAATTGAGACAAACGTACGGCGTAGCAACCCCCCCCCCCACACGGAAAGGAAGCTACAAGGGCGTAGTAACACGTAGTAAAAGGGTGAACGACCTCAAGAGAGAGAGAGAGAGAAAGACCGAAGTCAAACTCGATTGCCACCCATAAAATTACGCCGTGGTGGCCTAACTGCCGAGGACTCCACGTAGATATCGTACACTACACAACAAATCTGAAAAGGAACCTTACTGGTTTCTATGCTCAAATATATATACAAACATGAAAACATGTTTACATATATATTGAGTAAAAGAAAAGTAAGCGATTAAGTAATGACAAAACAAACAATGGCTGCCAAGAGAGGACCAAGACAGAGACGTCTGTCACAGTCCGAGCCAAAAGTGAAAGTGAGCATTCATCTGTGTGAGGAGGGGGAGGGGTAGCTAGCTACCACTCCCCTACCCCACCTCGCTAACTAGCGCGGGGGTAATACACCCTCGTTAAATTCTAATGGCTCGCCATTTCAGCTGCGCTAAAAGGTAAACCCAATGTAAATAGCGTGGTTTGTATTTCGGTTACGGAACAAACAAGAGAAAGGCCAAGGTTTGGGTGGATGGATGGAGTGAAGAAAGCTCGGGGTGATAGGAGGATAGATGTAAGAGAGCGTGCTAGAAATAAGAATGAATGTGGTGGGTAATGGGGAAGGGTGGGCTGTGGCACACTAGCTGTACCAGCCGAACTCGGTTGTGTCCCTCATCAGGCTGGGAGGAGCGGAGCGATGAAAGGCCCCCTCCCCCCCTTTTTATATTTGTTTGATGTTGGCTACCCCTGCCCCCAAATTGGAGGAAGTGCCTTGGTATATGCATGTACAACGATTAGCTAAATCATAATATTCCATCATGAGACATAAAGAGAATAAGGATCATTATCTACCAGTAACGACTCCCTTGAACAACTCTCACTAGAATTGCTAGCAAATCCAGAGGAAATCACTTAACCCTTTTACCCGCAAAGGACGTACTGGTACGTTTCACAAAACTCATCCCTTTACCCCCTTGGACGTACCGGTACGTCCTTGCTAAAAACTGCTATTTGAATTTTTT
Source organism: Palaemon carinicauda (assembly GCF_036898095.1). Classification (NCBI taxonomy): domain Eukaryota; kingdom Metazoa; phylum Arthropoda; class Malacostraca; order Decapoda; family Palaemonidae; genus Palaemon; species Palaemon carinicauda. The sequence continues at coordinate 86,537,084 of NC_090745.1, forward strand.
TTTGTATATTTTTGATAATTTTTTGAGAAACTTCAGGCATTTTCCAAGAGAATGAGACCAACCTGACCTCTCTATGACAAAAATTAAGGCTGTTAGAGCAATTTAAAAAAATATACTGCAAAATGTGCTTGAAAAAAAATAACCCCTGGGGGTTAAGGGTTGGAAATTTCCAAATAGCGTGGGGGTAAAAGGGTTAATATTACTAATACCATAAAGCATGCAATCCACCCAACATGAAGGGGCACACATCGATACATTACCAATGAAGACAAGAAGAAGACTGAAAAGACAAAAAGGTTGTGGTGTACTCAAGCCAACGTTATTGCCATTAACTGCAAGATTATCTCAATACTGTACTTGAAGTCAAAGCCTATTAAGAAAGAAGACTAGACATTTTTAATTTTAGGGTAAACAGATATATAAATCCAGGCTTAAAACACAAGCAATATGATCATCACATAAGTGCCAAAAAAAATTGTAACCTAGGATTGTATTTTTTTTAGGCAAACCCTTTAGGCTGTTTTCATAATTTAATTACCAAGCATTGTTTTACAAATAATATAAACAAGTAGCTATAAAAAATTCTAAATCTATTTTTTTAAAAAGAATTTTTACATATGCTTAATCCTGTGACCAGCAGCTTCTTGACCATACAAGAGAAAGAAGAAACAACCTTTCCTTAGCCAAGTATATCTGGCTAGTGGCAGTCAAGTTATTGTCTGTTATCTGAAGCCTTAACACAAATTGTGGGACTGGTAGTAAGGCATTTTCTACCTTGTAAAACTGATGGGTTTCTATCAAAATAAACACTTTTAGAATCCAAATCTGCATGTGCCTCAGTAGCTATACAGCTGGTAAGACCCAGTTCTCAGAAAAGTACCAAGGTAGCCACTTTTTGACTGACTGAAATCAAGAAATTTAATCTAAAAAATAATGAGATTTTTCTTGTAAATACATAAAACATATCACAACCCAATAATTACCGAAGGATCTCTTACCATGACAACCATAAATTTAAGGTAAACAACTATAAACCAAATGAAAATGTTGACTCGCAATGGAAACCCCCAATTTTGGCCAACCACAAGATGGTAAAAGAATTTAACACAATCTGATATAAGTTTGGTAGTTAAAAGATGTGTAAATTCAAACACTGTATCCCTAAAAATTTCTGGGATATTTGAAATTCTTGAGTATCCTCCAAGTGTAACTGTGCAAGAAAAAAAAATCATGATAATGATTATACAAAACTAGAACTTGATTATTCTGTTATCTAACAGATTGGAATATATGCAAGAATGAGCATAACGTCTCTAACAAAAATTGCTGTTGGTAGAGGGGGAAGAAAGACAAATGATACCAGATTCCTGAAATTGGTATCAAAAGCTGAAGTAGATAAGGGTCTAATAATCAGAAATATGTAGGCTAAATGGTGACAGGTGGGACTAAAACCTAAATCATGACAGACGTTGCACCTCTTGTTTGCATGAAATAATCATTTCTGTATCAGCAAAGGGTGGTAGAAATATTTTCAGTTCTGTAGACATCACAGTCTGGTTTGAAAATTCATCCTTTGAATTTGAAAAGGACGTTCGTCCATCAATCCAAATAGTTAACAAACCTCACAGCACAGGATCCTATCAATGGTACGGCTACACTGGAAATATTTATCCCTAATAGGTAAAACCTCCTTATCTGCAGTCATTAAGTTCCTTGGATTATAGATGATAAAAACTGAAGATGTTCTCACTTCTTATAAATATTCCCTGAAGAACTATAATTATATTTTGAGTTAAAAAATACACTACAGCAGTGAATTTAGAACTGCGCTGTCATAATAATATACTGCAGTACACCAAAATCTTATACTGGCAATAACAACATACCCACCCTCTTTCTCTCTTATGTTAATTTTCGATGCAATATACTATACTAACTGCAGAGAAAAAAAATTTACTAGTATTGTATACTGTATATTACTAAAGTAATAATATGATACCTTTCATAAAAAATCATAATTAGAAATGCATACAGTAAACACAATAACTTTGTATCATCAACACCTGCAAACGATTCAGCATTCATGTCATATAATACCTATAGGTACAAAATATATTACACATTAAAATTCCTACAATAGGATTCAAAACACACAGTACTGTATATGATTATGTAATATTTGAAATGCATGAAAAAATTACTGTAATATATGATCAGTGATATGAAAAATGTTATTTTCCTTAGTAAAATAAATTTTTGAATATACTTACCCGATGATCATATAGCTGCATCCCTGCTGCCCGACAGAAAAAATCTACGGGCGGAATACGCCAGCGATCGCTATACAGGTGGGGGTGTACATCAACAGCGCCATCTGTCAAGTAGGTACTCAAGTACTCGATGTCAACATAGAACCAATTTTCTCCTCTGTCCCACTGGTTCTCTATTGGGGAGGAAGGGTGGGTCCTTTAATTTATGATCATCGGGCAAGTATATTCAAAAATTTATTTTACTAAGGAAAATAACATTTTTCAATATCAAACTTACCCGATGATCATATAGCTGATTCACACCCAGGGGGGTGGGTAGAGACCAGCATTACAAGTTGACATTATGAGCTAAGTATTCCGTATTTCATTTTAGCAGTTATTCAAAATAACAAGCATAAAATAAATAAGTACCTGGTAAGGAAGACGACTTGAACAATTACTCTGCCTTTTTAAGTACGTCTTCCTTACTGAGCCTCGCGATCCTCAAAGGATGCTGAGCGACTCCTAGGAGCTGAAGTATGAAGGGTTGCAACCCATACTAAAGGTCCTCATCAAAACCTCTAATCTAGGCGCTTCTCAAGAAATGATTTTGACCACCCGCCAAATCAAGTAGGATGCGAAAGGCTTCTTAGCCTTCCGGACAACCCAAAAATATTTCAAGAGAAAGATTAAAAAGGTTCTGGAATTAGGGAATTGTAGTGGTGGAGCCCCCACCACTACTGCACTCGTTGCTACGAATGGTCCCAGAGTGTAGCAGTTCTCGTAAAGAGACTGGACATTCTTAAGATAAAAGACGCGAACACTGATTTGCTTTTCCAATAGGTTGCGTCGAATATATTTTGCAGAGATCTATTAGTTTAAAGGCCACGGAAGTTGTGACAGCTCTAACTTCGTGTGTCCTTACCTTCAGCCAAGCTTGGTCTTCCTCATTCAGAAGGGAATGAGCTTCTCGTATTAACAGTCTGATAAAATAGGAAAAAGAATTCTCTGACATAGGCAAAGATGGATTCTTAACTGAACACCATAAAGCTTCAGACGGGCCTCGTAAAGGTTTTAAAATAGAACTTAAGAGCTCTTACAGGACATAATACTCTTTCTAGTTCATTTCCAACCATACGAAAAGTTTGGAATATTGAACGATATTGGTCAAGGCCGAGAAGGCAGCTCGTGTTTGGCTAGAAAACCAAGATGTAGAACATGTAGCCGTTTCGGATGAGAATCCGATGTTCTTGCTGAAGGCATGAATCTCACTGACTCTTTTAGCTGTGGTTAAGCATATCAGGCAAAGAGTCTTAAAGGTGAGATCTTTCAGGGAGGCTGATTGAAGTGGTTCGAACCTGTCTAACATAAGGAATCTTAGAACCACGTCTAAATTCCAACCAGGTGTAACCAAACGACGCTCCTTCGTGGTCTCAAAAGACTTAAGGAGGTCCTGTAGATCTTTATTGTTGGAAAGATCTAAGCCTCTGTGACGGAAGACTGATGCCAACATGCTTCTGTAACTCTTGATAGTGGGAGCTGAAAGAGATCGCTCTTTCCTCAGATATAAGAGGAAGTCAGCTATTTGAGTTACAGAGGTACTGGTCGAGGATATGGATACTGACTTGCACCAGTTTCGGAAGATTTCCCACTTCGATTGGTAGACTCTAAGGGTGGATGTTCTCCTTGCTCTAGCAATCGCTCTGGTTGCCTCCTTCGAAAAACCTCTTGTTCTCGAGAGTCTTTCGATATTCTGAAGGCAGTCAGACGAAGAGCGTGGAGGCCTTGGAGTACCTTCTTTACGCGTGGCAGACGTAGCAGGTCCACCCTTAGGGGAAGTGTTCTGGGAACGTCTACTAGCCATCGAAGTACCTCGGTAAGTATTCTCTCGCGGGCCAGAGGGAAGCAACTAGAGTCAACTTTGTCCCTTCGTGAGAGGCGAACTTCTGCAGTACCTTGTTGACAATCTAGAACGGAGGGAATGCATATAGATCTAGATGAGACCAATCTAGTGAAAGGCATCTATAAGAACTACTGCTGGGTCCGGGATAGGTGAGCAAAGTATTGAGAGCCTCTTGGACATCGAGATTGCGAAGAGATCTATGGTTGGCTGGCCCCAGGTGACCCAAAGTCTCTTGCATACATCCTTGTGGAGGGTCCAATGTGTTGGAATTATTGTCCCTTCCTACTGAAACAATCTGCTAAGACATTCAAGTTGCCTTGGATGAAACTCGTTACTAGTGAAAAGTCTAGACCTGTTGAACAGGAGAGGAGGTCACTTGCGAACTCGTACCATGTCAGAGAGTAGGTCCCTCCTTGCTAGGAGATGTACATCAAAGCACGGAGTTGACCGTGTTCACCTCCACCACTTTGCCTTGAAGGAGAGACCTGAAGCTTTTCCAGGTCAGACGTATTGCCAGAAGCTTCTTGCAGTTGAAATGGATTGTCCTTTGACTCGAGTTCCATAATCCCGAGCATTCCCTACCGCCTAAGGACGCACCCCAGCCTACGTCCGATGCGTCTGAGAAGAGAACGTGGTTGGGAGTCTGAACAGTCAGGGGAAGACCCATTCAAAGGTTGATAAAGTCCTTTCATCAAGTCAGACCAGACTATCTTTCCGGAAACCGGGATCGAGACCGCTTCTAGCGTCTTGTCCTTTTCCAGTGAAGAGCTAGATGATACCGAAGAGGACGGAGGTGTAGTCTTCCAAGAGACACCAATTGAACCACGGATGACAGTGTCCTAACCAGACTCATCCACAGCCTGACAGGGCCGTGTTCCTTCTTCAGCATCTTCTGGATGGATAGCATGGCTGGGGGATGATCGTCTTGTTCAGCCATGTCCCCATCAGAGGGTTCCTCATCCGAAACTGATGAGGAAACGGCAACGGAGTGGGCAACGTCTGACTCGCTGAATCCGGTCGCACTGGTGGATGCGTGACGGAGCCGGACACAAGATCATGGTACTGCTGCACAGTCTGTGAACTGTCAACCATGGGGACGCGAGGAAGTACAGCGACAACCCGAAACTGTCTAGACTGTCTGGGTTGTGCAGACAACCCCCTACCGGGTTGCTGAGGTTGCCGCACTGCGTCACAACAAGTCACCTCTGCTGGTTGTTGAACGTCATCCTAGTGACACACTGAACGTCCACAACCACCTCCGAGAGTTGCTTAACGTCAACGTGCGACTGGCAACCCACACTGGGTCGCACCGGTGGGGGAACCATCTCAACTGGCGAACGTGAGTAGGATACCTCAGCGTCAACAGGGCGTACAACCAACCGGAAGGAAGGTTGTTGGCTAGAAGGTTCTTCTCCGTAAAAAAATCCTCTAACAAGGACTAAGCTTGGACTGCATGTCTTGCAACAAAGCCCATTAGGGTCTATGGGAGCAGGTGTGGCAACAGACGGGATTAGCGACTGAAGCGGAACCATTCACCATCCCTGGAAGCATGTTATGCTTTAATTAAAGTCCATAGGAGGCTAAGCAGCTTAAGGCTCCTCTCCAAATGACAGAGTCCTCAAGGGAATATCAGAAGGAGGGAGAACAGCACTTTCTCATCTACAGGAACCATGTCCGAGAAAAGCTAGGTTATCTCAGTGAGGGTTTCACTGGTGCATAAGCAGCAGACCAGAAGGCAACGTTATGTAACTGCTTGACAGTCTGTGAACTGTCAAAAACTGAACTGTCAACCACAACAGGAGCGTGAGGACATACAGCACTGGTGCATAGTAGCAGACCAGAAGGCAACTTCATGTAACTGCTTGACAGTCTGTGAGCTGGCAACAACCAAAGCTGTGTGGGGAAGCCTCAACTCCTGACTGACTAGACTGCTGCGGGCGAGTGGCGGTAACCACAGTGGGTTGCGGAGGCTGACACACCGTGTCAAAACACGGCAGCTTGTGGTAGCTCACGCACGGCAACGGAGTGCTCCGTGTGTCTGTGGGAGTCAGCATGCGTCTGGCAGGGTCGACTGCGCATGGGTGGAGGAGCTCTCACAACAAGAGTGTGGGAGCAGGCAGCCATGCTGGGCGCACAACCGTGGCAGGCTGTAGGCCAACGGGTGCATCGTCAACCTTCTCCGCAGTCGGAGTGTGGGAGCTGGCAACAACAAAAGCGGAGTGCTGGTGCGTGGGATGGACTGCCGTGGGTTGCGGAGCATGCCGCATTGCGTCAAAACACGGCAGCTTTACAGCACCTTCCCACTGCTGATGCGGTAGCTCACGCATGTCAACGGAGGGTGCAGCATGAACATGCGTCTGGCAGGGTCGACTGCGCATCGGTGGTGGAGCTCTCACAGGTGGAGTGTGGGAGCAGGCAGCAGCAGTATCTGCTGAGCGCACAACCGTGGCAGGTTGTAGGTTAACAGGTGCAGTGTCAACCTTCTCAGCACGATACTCCTGCATGAAGGAAGCAAGCTGAGACTGCATAGTCTGCAGCATGGACCATTTGGGTCTATAAAAGTCGGCAACAAACGGAGCTACTGTCCGTTGTGACTGAGGGTCTAAAACAGCTGGTGCGGCAACAGACGGAGTTACTGCCTGTTGCGGTACCACCTTGCCTCTCTTGGGAGGTGTGCAGTCGTCGGATGACTGCAGCGAGTCCGAACTGACCCAGTGGCTACACCTAGGCCGTTGGACTTGCGCGGAAGGGACCGACTTGCACTAAAAAGCTGCAAGATTTGGTCCATGGTTTCTGCGAGAAACCTCTTCCGCAGACGAGGAATAAATGGGCTCTCTCGTCTTTGTGTGGGTGGGGCGATCACGTCGGCAACGTGTGTAGATACACCCGAAACCACCGAGGGAAACGTCTGTTCGTCGATCAAGGCCTGTGGAACCCATAAGTCCTTCGACATTACTTCTCCCCTGGGCTTGGGAGCTTGTAAGAGGTATCGGACTAGGTGAACAACTGGCACGAACAGACTAACCCTCGAACGCAACACTGTAACACTTTGCGCATATCACTTTATCACTTTTGATTTTCTGTTAGCACTTATTTCACTGAAATCGAAACTTTAACTGATTTCCATCTGAAACACGCAATCCTATCCTTCATTAAAAGGTAGTAATTGCGAAAACAGTTTACAATGCAACAGAAAAACATAATTAAAGATAAAGAATTCAGTGGCTGGAAAAGAGACTAAACACTAGATCAAATAAACTACGTTTAAAATCTCTCACCGCATAAAGCCTGGGAACAAGAATAAAACTCTAGAAACGTTTTACCTTCTTCCCCTACAGCGACTAGGGAGAAGAGAAAAAAACGAGAACAACGTTACCCGCTTGAACGAAACGTTTATTCTCCTCTCTCTCCCTCCGTCTCTATCTCTCTCTCTCTTCTCTCTCGACTTAGAACCTGAGAGAAGAGCCCAATTATATATCGTTAAAACATATTATTTGCTAAAGGAAAAAACTGAAAGGTTTCCCAAATAAAAAGTTCCTTTATTAGAATTTAAACCATTTAAGCTAAGAAAGAATGAACGAAACGCTAGAATCGGTTTACTCTTACTGCAACGTGAAACCGTGAAATACTCTCTCTCTATCGTAACGATAGAGCGCATGTTGAACGTTCTGAACGTCAACAACTGCGGAGACTAAACTAAACGTTAGTTCATCTTTGAAAACAGTACGAGACTTATCAAAGAAATTCTTTCAAAAACATTAAAATTAAAAAAGTATAAATTCTAAAAGGTAAATACGAAATGACGGGCTCAATGTTAATTAACTTCGGTTCCAAGTAAGGACCGCCTACTATTAGGAAAGGTCGCATATAAACAAACATAAAAATTAATTTTTATAAGTTTATAATAAATGGAAAGTTAATCGAAGAGGCCTATAAAGGCGGAGAGATATAAACTAAATAGATCTATAACTTGTTAAGCAAAATTACCAAAAACCTAAACACACTTCCGTCTAAGGGAAGGGTCGGCCATTTAAAAGTGAATGAGAGTCCATACTCTCTTCGTCACCAACACTTCCGTCTAAGGGAAGGGTCGGCCATAATTAAATCTATCCAAAACGAGTTCAAGTTTTGAAATGAAGATAAAACCCCTGCATAGCGAAAGCTCAAAACTGGAATAGTGTACTTCACCAATTCGTTGTGAAAACAAATCCAGTTAGGGACGGCGTATTTAGTAGGTCTTGCCTGTGGCACGACAGAGGGAAAATTGGTTCTATGTTGACATCGAGTACTTGAGTACCTACTTGACAGATGGCGCTGTTGATGTACACCCCCACATGTATAGCGATCGCTGGCGTATTCCGCCCGTAGATTTTTTCTGTCGGGCAGCAGGGATGCAGCTATATGATCATCGGGTAAGTTTGATATTGAAAAAAATTCTATCCTCTTGTCGGTTTTTCACAAAGCAAAAGTTGTAGGAATTCAAGTGTTCTTATTCTATTGTAAGCATGAATGACATAACATGATAATATGAAAAATGTTATACTCTACTCAATACATATTTTCTTGAACAAAATTTAACATCACACTCAAATCGAAGTAAAATTTTATTCTACCACCAAGTTTGGGGTACAAAGACTATGTAAAAGTAACCATTTTTTTTTTTACTGGCCACAGTTCTGACTGCTGTGTTTTTATTATTCATAAACAAAGAATGGTAAGTGAAGATGTTATTTTCATTAGTAAAATAAATTTTTGAATATACTTACCCGATGATCATATAGCTGTCAGCTCTGCTGCCCGACAGAAAAACCTACGGGCGGAATACGCCAGCGATCGCTATACAGGTGGGGGTGTACATCAACAGCGCCATCTGTCAAGTAGGTACTCAAGTACTCGATGTCAACACAGAACCAATTTTCTCCTCTGTCCACTGGGTCTCTATTGGGGAGGATGGGTGGGTCCTTTAATTTATGATCATCGGGTAAGTATATTCAAAAATTTATTTTACTAATGAAAATAACATTTTTCAATATTAAACTTACCCGATGATCATATAGCTGATTCACACCCAGGGGGGTGGGTAGAGACCAGCATTACATGTTGACATTATTATGAGCTAAGTATTCCGTATTTCATTTTAGCAGTTAATCAAAATAACAAACATAAAATAAATAAGTACCTGGTAAGGAAGTCGACTTGAACAATTACTCTGCCTTTTTAAGTACGTCTTCCTTACTGAGCCTCGCGATCCTCATAGGATGCTGAGCGACTCCTAGGAGCTGAAGTATGAAGGGTTGCAACCCATACTAAAGGTCCTCATCAAAACCTCTAATCTAGGCGCTTCTCAAGAAATGACTTTGACCACCCGCCAAATCAAGTAGGATGCGAAAGGCTTCTTAGCCTTCCGGACAACCCAAAAACAATAATAAAACATTTCAAGAGAAAGATTAAAAAGGTTATGGAATTAGGGAATTGTAGTGGTGGAGCCCTCACCACTACTGCACTCGTTGCTACGAATGGTCCCAGAGTGTAGCAGTTCTCGTAAAGAGACTGGACATTCTTAAGATAAAAGACGCGAACACTGATTTGCTTTTCCAATAGGTTGCGTCGAATATACTTTGCAGAGATCTATTTTGTTTAAAGGCCACGGAAGTTGCGACAGCTCTAACTTCGTGTGTCCTTACTTTCAGCAAAGCTCGGTCTTCCTCATTCAGATGGGAATGAGCTTCTCGTATTAACAGTCTGATAAAAAAGGAATAAAGAATTCTCTGACATAGGCAAAGATGGATTCTTAACTGAACACCATAAAGCTTCAGACGGGCCTCGTAAAGGATTTTAAAAAGAACTTAAGAGCTCTTACAGGACATAATACTCTTTCTAGTTCATTTCCAACCATACGATAAGTTTGGAATATCGAACGATATTGGTCAAGGCCGAGAAGGCAGCTCGTGTTTGGCTAGAAAACCAAGTTGTAGAACATGTAGCCGTTTCGGATGAGAATCCGATGTTCTTGCTGAAGGCATGAATCTCACTGACTCTTTTAGCTGTGGTTAAGCATATCAGGAAAAGAGTCTTAAAGGTGAGATCTTTCAGGGAGGCTGATTGAAGCGGTTCGAACCTGTCTGACATAAGGAATCTTAGTACCACGTCTAAATTCCAACCAGGTGTAACCAACCGACGCTCCTTCGTGGTCTCAAAAGACTTAAGGAGGTCTTGTAGATCTTTATTGTTGGAAAGATCTAAGCCTCTGTGACGGAAGACTGATGCCAACATGCTTCTGTAACCCTTGAAAGTGGGAGCTGAAAGAGATCGTTCTTTCCTCAGATATAAGAGAAAGTCAGCTATTTGAGTTACAGAGGTACTGGTCGAGGATACGGATACTGACTTGCACCAGTTTCGGAAGATTTCCCACTTCGATTGGTAGATTCTAAGGGTGGATGTTCTCCTTGCTCTAGCAAACGCTCTGGTTGCCTCCTTCGAAAAGCCTCTAGCTCTCGAGAGTCTTTCGATAGTCTGAAGGCAGTCAGACGAAGAGCGTGGAGGCCTTGGTGTACCTTCATTACGCGTGGCTGACGTAGAAGGTCCACCCTTAGTGGAAGTGTTCTGGGAACGTTACTAGCCATCGAAGTACCTCGGTGAGTTATTCTCTCGCGGGCCAGAGGGAAGCAACTAGAGTCAACTTTGTCCCTTCGTGAGAGGCGAACTTCTGCAGTACCTTGTTGACAATCTTGAACGGAGGGAATGCATATAGATCTAGATGTGACCAATCTAGTAGAAAGGCATCTATATAGACTACTGCTGGGTCCGGGATAGGTGAGCAAACTATTGGGAGCCTCTTGGTCATCGAGGTTGCGAAGAGATCTATGGTTGGCTGGCCCCAGGAGGCCCAAAGTCTCTTGCATACATCCTTGTGGAGGGTCCAATCTGTTGGAATTATTTGTCCCTTCCTACTGAGACAATCTGCTATGACATTCAAGTTGCCTTGGATGAACCTCGTTACTAGTGAAAAGTCTAGACCTGTTGACCAGGTGAGGAGGTCCCTTGCGATCTCGTACCATGTCAGAGAGTAGGTCCCTCCTTGCTTGGAGATGTACGTCAAAGCCGGGTGTTGTCCGAGTTCACCTCCACCACTTTGCCTTGAAGGAGAGACCTGAAGCTTTTCCAGGTCAGACGTACTGCCAGTAGCTTCTTGCAGTTGAAATGCATTGTCCTTTGACTCGAGTTCCATAATCCCGAGCATTCCCTACCGCCTAATGTCGCACCCCAGCCTACGTCCGATGCGTCCGAAAAGAGAACGTGGTTGGGAGTCTGAACAGTAAGGGGAAGACCCTTTCTAAGGTTTATAAAGTCCTTTCACCAAGTCAGACCAGACTTTATCTTTCCGGAAACCGGGATCGAGACCGCTTCTAGCGTCTTGTCCTTTTTCCAGTGAAAAGCTAGATGATACAGAAGAGGACGGAGGTGTAGTCTTCCAAGTGACACAAATTGAACCACGGATGACAGTGTCCTTACCAGACTCATCCACAGCCTGACAGGGCAGCGTTCCTTCTTCAGCATCTTCTGGGTGGATAGCAGGGCTGGGGGTTGATCGTCTTGTTCAGCAACGTCCTCATCAGAGGGTTCCTCATCCGAAACTGATGAGGAAACGGCAACGGAGTGGGCAACGTCTGACTCGCTGAATCCGGTCGCACTGGTGGATGCGTGACGGAGCCGGACGCAATATCATGGTACTGCTGCACAGTCTGTGAACTGTCAACCATGGGGACGCGAGGAAGTACAGCGTCAACCCGAAACTGTCTAGACTGTCTGGGTTGTGCAGTCAACACCCTACCGGGTTGTTGAGGTTGACGCACTGCGTCACAACAAGTCACCTCTGCTGGTTGTTGAACGTCTTCCTAGTGACACACTGAACGTCAACAACCACCTCCGAGCGTCGCTTAACGTCAACGTGCGACTGGCAACCCACACTGGGTCGCATCGGTGGAGGAACCACCTCAACTGGCGGACGCGAGTAGGATACCTCAGCGTCAACAGGGCGCACAACCAACCGGTAGGAAGGTTGTTGGCCAGAAGGTTCTTCTCCGTAAAAAGTCCTCTATCAAGGACACAAGCTTGGACTGCATGTCTTGCAGCAAAGCCCATTAGGGTCTACGGGAGCAGGTGTGGCAACAGACGGGGTTAGCGACTGAAGCGGAACCATTTACCATCCCTGGAAGCCTTGTTATGCTTTAATTAAAGTCCATAGGAGGCTAAGCAGCTTAAGGCTCCTCTTCAAATGACAGAGTCCTCAAAGGAATATCAGTAGGAGGGAGAACAGCACTTTCTCATCTACAGGAACCTTGTCCAAGAAAAGCTAGGTTATCTCAGTGAGGGTCTCACTGGTGCATAAGCAGCAGACCAGAAGGCAACGTTATGTAACTGCTTGACAGTCTGTGAACTGTCAAAAACTGAACTGTCAACCACAACAGGTGCGCGAGGACATACAGCACTGGTGCATTAGCAGCAGACCAGAAGGCAACGTTATGTAACTGCCTGACCGTCTGTGAACTGTCAAAAACTGAACTGTCAACCACAACAGGTGCGTGAGGACATACAGCACTGGTGCATTAGTAGCAGACCAGAAGGCAACGTCATGTAACTGCTTGACAGTCTGTGAGCTGGCAACTACCAAAGCTGTGTGGGGAAGCCTCAACTCCTGACTGACTAGTCTGCTGCGGGCGAGTGGCGGTAACCACCGTGGGTTGCGGAGGCTGACGCACCGTGTCAAAACACGGCAGCCTAACTCCACCCTCCTGTTGTTGTGGTAGCTCACGCACGGCAACGGAGTGCTCCGTGCGTCTGTGGGAGTCAGCATGCGTCTGGCAGGGTCGACTGCGCATGGGTGGAGGAGCTCTCACAGCCGGAGTGTGGGAGCAGGTAGCCTCAGCGTCTGCTGGGCGCACAACAGTGGCAGGTTGTAGGCTAACGGGTGCAGCGCCAACCTCTCCGCAGCCGGAGTGTGGGAGCAGGCAGCCTCAGCGTGAGCTGGGCGCACAACCGTGGCAGGTTGTAGGCTAACGGGTGCAGCGTTAACCTTCTCCGCACGAAACTCCTGCATAACCGCAGCTAATTGAGTCTGCATAGACTGCAGTAAAGACCACTTAGGGTCTACAAAAGCGGCAACAGACGGAGCTACTGTCCGTTGTGACTGAGGGTCTAAACAGCGGGTGCGGCAACAGACGGAGTTACTGCCTGTTGCGGTACCACCTTGCCTCTCTTGGGAGGTGTGCAGTCGTCGGATGACTGCATCGAGTCCGAACTGACCCAGTGGCTACACCTGGGCCGTTGGACTTGCGCGGAAGGGACCGACTTGCACTTAAAAAGCTGCGAGATGTGGTCCATGGTTTCTTACGAGAAACCTCTTCCGTAGACGAGAAGTAAATGGGCTCTCTCGTCTTTGTGTGGGTGGGGCGATCTTGGTAGATACGCCCGAAACCACGGAGGGAAAAACGTCTGTTCGTTGATCAAGGCCTGAGGAACCCATAAGTCGTTCGACATTACTTCTCCCCTGGGCTTGGGAGCTTGCAAGAGGTCCCGGACTAGGTGAACGACAGGCACGAACAGACGAACCCTCGGACGCAACACTGTAACACTTTGCGCATATCACTTTATCACTTTGATTTTCTGTTTTGCACTTATTTCACTGAAATCGAGACTTTTACTGATTTCTACCTGAAACACGCAATCCTACCCTTCATTAAAAGGTAGTAATTGCGAAAACAGTCGTATAATGCAACAGAAAACATATATAAAGATAAAGAATTCAGTGGCTGGGAAAGAGACTAAACACTAGATCAAATAAACTACGTTTACAATCTCTCACCGCACATAGTCTGGGAACAAGAATAAAACCCTAGAAACGTTTTACCTTCTTCCCCTACAGCGACTAGGGAGGAGAGTAAAACGAGAACAACGTTTTTTCTCCTCTCTCTCCCTCCGTCTCTATCTCTCTCTCTCTTTCTCCTTGATTTCGCACCTGAGAGAAGAGCCCAATTATATATCGTCAAAACATGTTATTTGCTAAAGGAAAAAACTGAAAGGTTTTCCAAACAAAAAGTTCCTTTAATTTAGAATTTAAACCATTTAAGCTAAGAAAGAATGAACGAAACGCCAGAATCGGTTTACTCTTACTGCAAAGTGAAACCGTGAAACACTCTCTCTCTCTCTATCGTAACGATAGAGCGCATGTTGAACGTCCTGAACGTCAACAACTGCGTAGACTAAAAAAAAAAACTAAACGTTAGTTCATCTTTGAAAACAGTACGAGACTATCAAAGAAATTCTTTCATAAAACATTAAATTTAAAAAGTTATAAATTCTTTAAAGGTAAAATACGATATAACGGGCTCAACGTTGATTAACTTCTGTTCCAAGTTAGGACCGCCTACTATCAGGAAAGGTCGCATATAAACAAAACATAAAAATTTATTTTTTATATGTTGATAATAAATGGAAAGTTAATCGAAGAGGCCTAATAAAGGCGGAGAGATATAAAATACAGTGATACCTCGGTACTCGACCATAATCCGTTCGAGATCCGTGTTCGACCTCCGATTTGTTCGAGTACCGAATTTTTTTTCCCCATAAGAAATAATGGTATATATTCTATTCCGTTCCCAAGCACTCGAACAGGCCCAAAATATTAATAAAACGTGTACCTAAACAACAATAATTATCTAAATGTGTATGAAATTGGTCAGAAAATCCTATAAAACAATTTTAAACCATTTACTGTACTAAAATAAAACAATTTTAAACCATTTTCTGTACTGTAGTGAACATACCTTTGAGCAGCGGTTCGATGGCATACAGGGATGGATGTGGAGAGGATGGAAGGGGGAGGTTACTGCTTGGAAGGAGAGTCCCCTTCCATGATGTGGCGGGGTAGTTCTCCTTCAGGAGTTGTTTCTCTCTCCAATGAAAGGGTGGGCAGATCTATTTCAGGGGTTTCTTCTCTTCTTTGTCTCTTCTTTGGAGGAGAAACAGGCTTTGATGTAGCAGCTTTCTTTTCTTTTGTGAAAAACTGGTCTATTGTTAATTGTTTCTTCCTCCTCTGCAGTATTCTTCGAAAATGATACATGACACTATCATTAAACATATGCACTGCCCGGTTTGCTACTGCAATTTCTGGGTGGTATTTTTCAGCAAAAGCCTGCACATCTGCCCACTTGGAACAAATTTCATTGATGAGAGAACTTGGAACATCCTCCCTTACCTCATCCTCTTCTGAAGATTCCTGCTCCACAATCAGATCCTGCTGCTGTTGTTGTTGCAGGTGCAACAATTCCTCCACAGTCAACTCGGTAGAATGGCTTTCTACAAGCTCATCAATATCATCCTTGTCGACCTCAAGCCCCAAACTCCTGCCCATGACAACAATTTCCTCAACGACATCAGTGTCATCAGAAATTACAGGGGTAGCAGTGCTTGGACCCGCCTCTGGTTGGAAACCTTCAAACTCCCTCTCTGTGACACATGATGGCCACAGCTTACGCCAGGCAGAGTTCAATGTCCTATAGGTCACACCTCGCCAAGCTTGGTCAATCATGTTAACAGAGTTGAGGATGCTGAAGTGTTCCTTCCAGAATTCCTTTAGGGTCAACTTCGTGTCACTGGTCACTTCAAAACACTTTCTGAAAAGGGCCTTGGTATAGAGTTTTTTGAAGTTTGAAATGACCTGTTGGTCCATGGGCTGGAGTATGGGAGTAGTATTGGGGGGCAAGAATTTGATTTTGATAAAGCTGTATTCTTCTTTCAAGTCATCCTCGAGACCTGGAGGATGTGCAGGAGCATTGTCCATAACCAGAAGACATTTCATTGGCAAGCTCTTTTCAATGAGGTAAGCCTTAACCTGGGGGGCAAACACTTCGTTTATCCACTCAGTAAAGAATTGTCTTGTGACCCAAGATTTAGTGTTCGAGCGCCACATAACTGGTAGTGCACTTTTACAAATATTATTTCGTTTGAACACCCGGGGGTTGTCCGAGTGGTACACTAACAAGGGTTTGATCTTGCAATCGCCACTTGCATTTGCACACAGCAACAATGTTAGCCTATCTTTCATTGGCTTGTGACCTGGCATCTTCGTCTCGTCCTTGGTAATGTACGTATTGGCTGGCATTTTCTTCCAAAATAACCCAGTCTCATCACAATTAAAGACTTGTTGTGCGATCAAATTTTGTTCATTTATGTACCGATCGAATTCCCCCACGTATTTATCGGCTGCAATTTGATCCGAACTAGCTGCCTCCCCATGCCTAGTAACACGATGAATACCTGTTCTATTACGAAACTTTTCAAACCAACCCCTGCTCGCTTTAAATGTAAATGAATCACTTTCACTGGTACTCGGACTTTTCTTCACTAATTCTTCATAGATATGCAACGCTTTTTCACAAATGAACGCTTCACTAACACTTTCCCCGGCCAACTGTTTTTCTTTAATAAATATTAAAAGCAACTTTTCCATCTCCTCAATCACTTGTGGCCTTTGCTTAGTTACCGCCGTAACTCCCGTTGCAACATTCGCCTTCTTAATCATTTCTTTATGCTTTAAAAACGTAGAAATGGTCGACTTCGCCATTCCGTATTCTACCGCTAAATCGGACACTCGTACACCATTCTCATATTTCGCTATAATTTCCTTCTTCAACTCGATCGTTGTTCGCACTGTTTTCCTCTTCTCCTTCCCCTTAACACTCATTACTTTCTTGGGACTCATTATGAAAGCTAAAAAAGCAATTAAAAGCACTGAAAATCACTAAATCACAACGAATGCTGATCGCGCGTTGTCTGAGTGACGCTCTCGAGAGAACTGATGCTTCCCGAACAAGCGAGAGTGGCCGAGATGGCGCGATCATCACAAAGCCCATGCGGTCGTCACGTGTTCGGCTGGTCGAGTACCGAATTTTTGGTCGAGCACCGCAGCAAAAATTTCTCGAAAATTTTGGTCGAACTCCGAATTGTTCGAGTATAGAGTCGTTCGACTACCGAGGTATCACTGTATATAGATCTATAACGTGTTAAGCAAAATTACTAAAAACCTAAACACACTTCCGTCTAAGGGAAGGGTCGGCCATTTAAAAGTGAAAGAGAGTCCATACTCTCTTTGTCACCATAATTAAATCTATCCAAAACGCGTTCAAGTTTTGAAATGAAGATAAAACCCCTGCATAGCGAAAGCTCAAAACTGGAATAGTGTACTTCACCAAATCGTTGTGAAAACAAATCCAGTTAGTAACAGCGTATTTAGTAGGTATTGCCAGTGGCACGACAGAGAGAAAATTGGTTCTGTGTTGACATCGAGTACTTGAGTACCTACTTGACAGATGGCGCTGTTGATGTACACCCCCACCTGTATAGCGATCGCTGGCGTATTCCGCCCGTAGGTTTTTCTGTCGGGCAGCAGAGCTGACAGCTATATGATCATCGGGTAAGTTTAATATTGAAAATTATATTTTCATTAATAAAGAAGAAAGTTAATGAAAATTATTTCCTTGACAAACGACAAGACTGCTATGTATGGAGATGGATGGGGGGGGGTGTTAAAATCAGTAACCCATGTTCAGTTAAGCTTGAAATTGGGTTTTGAGTGAATGGAACTACAGCATAAATAATGTTTTAATTAGCAAATTTGTCTATACAAAATAATCATCTAGTAGAATTAAGATAAAATAGTGAGAAATACTGGAAAAAGGAATAAGAAAGGGAATAAGGGTATGGTTTATAAGGAATAGAGAGAGTGTAGTGAACAGTAAAAAGTGTAAATAATAGGAAGGAAAAGATAAATTAAGAGGAAATAGAAAGGAAAGAAAAATGGGAGAAAAATTTTAGCATTACACAAATTAAAGCAGATATAATATAGCATGAAATACTAAATACAATGGAATATGGATATAATCAGGAATAGGAAAGAAAATGAGGGGATAAGGTATAAACATTGGTTGAACTGAACAGTAAAAATGCACGGATAACAGAAATGAAAAGGAAAGAAAAGTGAAGCATGAGAAAACCTCATTTAGAGTATGGCACAATATTTCCTTTACTTCAAACATGACTTTACACCAGACTACTCTACTGAATGGTGGTACAATGGTACTTAAGTTTAGCAGCCGGGGTTAAGGGATCTATCAGCGCAAATGTTTTAATCATGGTATCCAAATTTTAATAGGATATAGCCAAATCAGCAGTTAAGGAGGGTTTGCTATATACTGTAGTTCCACTCTCAATGCACTGTTGATGCAATCTGCTGTCTAAGGAACATGGATAGCCAAGTACAAAACAAAGTAGCAGACCAGATTGAAATTTCCAGAAGACATGCTTAACTGTGTGAGGGTTGGGTTTTTGTTTTTCTTATGTTCATGAGCAGCTGACCACAGGCTTAGTCATATGTAAACTAATAAATTTATACTAAATAACCAAATTTATCTGATCTTAGCATACAGTATAATACACATAATACACTTTAAAATTCACCAAACAGAAATAACAGAATTAGTCATAGGTAAAGTAATATAGTTGTATTAAATAACCAAATGTCTCAAAATACTGTATTAAACACAATACATATTTTTATGAAATTATAAAGAACAGATTTCCTGAAAAAAAAATCACTAGACCAAAACTAAAATGATAGAAATATAAAATCATGTAATATGAATAATTCCTATAGCTGAACAAGACAAAGATTTGGCTATTTGAAAATCAGGTCTTTCGCTAGTTTACATAAATAGTAGTAAAGAAGGCACTGAACTCTGACCTCTACTCTCCCTTATATAGAAATGGAATCTGGTACAGAGCAAGATCTGTAATGTTTTATAGAACAGCTACAAAAATATAGCATACACAATTGGAATTTCAATATTGAAATCGGTTATTTCTATACTAACCTGATATACTAAGATACCTTTCTTACAAGCATAAATTCTAGTAGCTTAAAAGAATTTGTATTCAGGATGATGCCACTTCTGCTAGCTCAGCTTTTGGAGGCTTTAGAGGTAAAGAGAACATATACATAGGTTGCCTTACATTCAAGTAATATTTGTAATATGTGTGCTGAGCTTCAAATCCTTTTCGATAGTACAATTCACGAGCCTGAAATAAAAACGTTAAAATGAAATTCTTAAAGTAACCCACTAGCTCATCTTTCACATGCCAAATGCTTGGCTTGAAATCAACAAATCTAGTACTGGATAGCTGATAGTAAAGTGGGAGTTGATAAGCGAGGAACTAATTTCACATGTCAATTTCTCCCATTTTTAAACTCTCTGCAGACCAGAGATACTACATGCAGAGTGGAGAGAAGGCATTTCAGCAAAAATTATAAAAAATGACAAATTCGGAGATAATTTGTATTTTTCCTAACCATACAAACCATAGCTATTTACATTGGGTTTACCTTTCGGCGTAGCTGAAATGACGAGCCAATAGTTTTTAACGAGGGTTAACTACCCCCCCACACACCGGTGATTTGCTTCCCTTCACTTAGAGGTAGGACTTGACTTGGGGGTCAGGGCTGGCGGGCAAATATGTGTAAATAGCTAAGGTTTGTATGGTTAGGAAAAATACAAATTATCTCCGAATTTGTCATTTGTTCCATAACCGAAATACAAACCACGCTATTTACAATGGGTGACTTACCCCTTAGGAAGGGTGGAAAGTTCCCAGCCTTACTGACTTTGGCTTTGCCTGGGGGCTCCGCTTCCCAGTGAGTAGCACTTGAGAAAAGGAGCCCCTGCACCTCACAAGTTCCTTGCTTCGCTAGGAACGAGTGGCCTACATAAGTTGTGTGTGGAGGAAAGCGTGACTCGTCCTATGAAGTTGACCTTGAGACCTTTAGATAGGAATCTAGGATAGGACGTTCCCAATACCACTTCGTCAGGGTATGGGGGACGCTACAGTATTAAACTTAATACTAGGAGCACAAGAAAGCATGGGTTACCTGCAGAGGTCGAGGTCGAGGTCAGCTATGCGAAGACCAGGATGCTGCTTCCCCAAGAGAGGGAAGAATGAAGAAAGAAGTAAGGGTCAGACATACTCTTTCATTCACGCAGACTAAAACTGGGTAACAACGCCCTCAACCTACTGCTACTTGTTCATAAAGGAGCCTGAGGTTAGACCAGCTGTTGTGCAGCCACCACAGGGCCGATAAAAAACGTATCGAGGCTCCTGTGGGTCACGTCCTGCAGGTAGTGGGCTGTGAAGGTCGTTTGACGCTTCCAGACCCCAGCTGGAAGCACCTGCGTCACAGAGAAGTTTCTCTTGAAGGCCAGGGACGTAGCGACGCCCCTGACGTTATGTGCCCTAGGGCGACGTGACGGAGGAGGGTCTGGATTCAAGGCGTGATAGATAACCCTTCGAATCCAAGCCGAGATGGTATTCTTGGTGACCCTCCTCTTCGTTCTGCCTGTGCTCACAAACAATGCCCGCATTTGGGGACGAACTGCAGCTGTTCTCTTCAAGTAATACCTCAGACACCTCACTGGACATAGTAGCAGCTGGTCTGGGTCGCTTGTTACAGAACGGAGACTCGCGATCCTGAAAGAGTCGAACCATGGATCCGGCACTCCAGGATTCTGAGTCTTGGCAACAAACTCAGGGACGAACCTGAACGTTACCTCCCCCCATCCCCTTGAATGGGCGATGTCGTACGAGAGACCATGAAGTTCACTAACTCGCTTGGCCGAAGCCAAAGCGAGCAGGAAAGCCGTCTTCCAAGACAGGTGGCGATCGGAGGCCTGGCGTAATGGTTCGAAGGGAGGTCTCTTAAGAGCCTTGAGAACCTGAACCACTTTCCAAGGAGGAGGTCTCACTTCCGACTGGGGGCAGGTAAGCTCATAGCTACGTATGAGTACAGTAGAGAGAGTTCCAGCGAGGAAATGTCCACACCTTTCAGTCTGAAAGCCAAGCTTAAGGCTGAGTGATAGCCTTTCACGGCTGAGACAGAAAGGCGCATTTCCTCCCGCAGATACACGAGGAACTCCGCTATTGCTGGAATAGTGGCATCGAGTGGAGAGATACCCCTCCCACGACACCAACCACAAAAGACTTTCCACTTTGCCTGGTAGACTCCCTCAGAGGACTTTCGCAGATGCCGAGACATTCTCACCGCAACCTGTTGCGAAAAGCCTCTCTCCGTGAGGAGATGCTGGACAGTCTCCAGGCGTGAAGCCAAAGCGAGGCCATGGCCTTGTGAGGGATGTTGGAGTGTGGTTGTCTGAGTAGCTTGCGTCGTGGGGGAAGTTCTCTCGGGAGCTCCGTCAGGAGCTGCAGAAGGTCCGGGAACCATTCAGCGTGATGCCATAACGGAGCTATCAGAGTCATCGAACAGTTGACCGATAGTCTGGTCCTGTTGAGCACCCTTCTCATCAGACAGAACAGTGGGAAGGCGTACACTTCGATGTTGTCCCACCGTTGCTGGAAAGCATCTTGCCAGAGAGCCTTGGGGTCAGGGACTGGGGAGCAGTACAGAGGCAGCTTGAAATTCAACGCTGTCGCGAACAGATCCACGGTCGAGGAACCCCACAAAGTCAAGAATTTGTTGGCTATCTGAGGATCCAAAGACCACTCGGTACTCACTATCTGCGAAGCCCTGCTCAGACTGTTGGCGAGCACATTCCTCTTGCCAGGAATGAAGCGAGCTGATAGTGTTATCGAGTGGACTTCGGTCCACCTCAGAATCTCTACTGCAAGATGGGATAGCTGCTGCGAAAAAGTACCTCCCTGCTTGTTGATATAAGCCACTACCGTGGTGTTGTCGCTCATCACCACCACGGAGTGACCCGCCAGGGTCCGTTGGAACTGTTGAAGAACCAAAAAGACAGCCTTCAACTCTAGCAGGTTGATGTGCAGGTACTTTTCTGATTCTGACCAAAGGCCTGAGGTCCTCTGGTTCAGAACGTGCGCCCCCCACACTTCTTTTGACGCGTCCGAAAACAGTGTCAATTCCGGGGGGAGGACGAGAAGATACACTCCCTTTCGCGGGTTCTCGTCGACCAGCCACCACCGCAGGTCCGCCCGTTCCAAAGATCCTATCGGGACTTGTACGTCCGGGGAATCGGATCCTTGATTCCACCGGGACTTGAGCCGCCACTGCAGGGATCTCATCCTGAGGCGGCTGTTTGGAACCAGACGAGCCAGAGAGGACAGGTGACCTAAGAGACGCAACCACGATTGGGCGGGAAGCTCTTCTCGCCTGAGAAAGGGTTCCGCCACCCTCCTCAGCCTTGCTATCCTGTCGTCTGATGGAAAGGCTTTGTGGAGATTGGTGTCTAACAACATGCCTAGATAAACCAGTCGTTGGGACGGCTGCAGAGAGGACTTCTCGAGGTTTACCACGATCCCCAGATCCTGGCAAAGACTCAGAAGCCTGTCTCGGTGTCGAAGAAGGGTCGACTCCGAGTCCGCTATGATCAGCTAGTCGTCCAGATAACGAAGGAGACGGATGCCGTTCCTGTGCGCCCAAGATGAAATCAGGGTGAACACTCTGCTGAACACCTGAGGTGCTGTGGAGAGACCAAAACACAGCACCTTGAACTGGTAGGTCTTGTCGTCTAGGCTGAATCTCAAGTACTTCCTGGAAGACGGATGGATTGGGATCTGGAAGTACGCATCCTTTAGATCCAGTGTGCACATGAAGTCTAGAGGTCTCACCGCAAGTCTGACCTCGTCTGCTGCCTCCATGCTGAACCGAGTTTGCTTGACAAACTCGTTCAGAGCTGAGAGGTCGATGACAGGTCTCCAGCCTCCAGACGCCTTCTTTACAAGAAAGAGTTGACTGAAGAAGCCTGGGGAGCCGTCGACGACCTCCTGGAGCGCATCCTTCTTGAGCATGGTCTCGACTTCCGCCCGAAGGGCCAGCCCCTTTACCGATCCCATGGCATAGGAGCTCAACGACACTGGATTCGCTGTCAGGGGAGGTTGAGATGTTATGAACGGGACGCGACAGGCTTGGCCGATCACAGAAATCGTCCAAGCATCGGCCCCATGTTGCTGCCACCTGTGCACGCAACGTCGAAGGCATCCCCCCACAGGTGGACCCGCAGGGGGACTGCCACGGCCGCCCCCTCTAGGAGTCTTGCCTCCCCTGGAGGACTTACCGCCCCTTTTGTCCTTGGCTGGAAAGGGCTGGGGTTTAGACACCACTTTCTTAGCTGCCGGTGCCTGCTTTGGTGTCTTGCGAGGCTGCTGCTGCTGTTGCTGCGGAGCTGGAGGCTTATAGGGCCGAGCTGTAAGGGCCCTATGGATGAGGGAGTCCTGGCTAGACTTCCTCCACCTCTCAGCCGTTCGTTCCATATCCTGAGGCTCCAACAGATTCCCCCCAAGGAGGGAAGCATGTCTGTGCCTACAGACATCCACGGCGGGGACCTTCGGGTGAAACTTCTCAGTCACCGCATCACGCCGCTTCAGTACCGAGTTGGCCCACAGGGTGGTAACCTCGTGTGCCAGGAACTCGATGAAGCGGGTGCCCGAGAGTAGGAAGGTCTCCAGGGCCTTCCTATTGGTCTCCTTAGACAAATCCTCGGAGCGCAATAGGATGCCCAGAGACCCTAGCCATATATCCAGCCACGAAGTGGCCTGCATGGCGCACTTCGCGACCTTCTCATGGCTCAGGATCTCCGACGCCGAGAACGCCACCTGCCGGGCGGAGAGCTTCTCAAGAGGAACTCCCTTAGCAAGCTCGAGTTCCTCAGCAAGCTCTTCTACGGAATGATGGAGAGGAAGAGCGAGACTAGACTCCCCCAAGATCTCAAAATACCTCCTCTGCTGGAGACGAGGAGGTGGGAGGCGTTTGTTCCCGGCAGAGGAACGACTGGAGGAAGCAAGAGCCTCCAGTTGAGCATTGGCCCTGGCTCAGGCACTCTTCAACCCCTGGGAACAGGGTAGAGCCGCACTGGTCTTAGGGGGCTTCTGAGTACCGTACACCTGGTCCAGGACCGTGTCCTTGCCTTCTCGGGGGGGCGATCACGGGGTCCATCAACCCGTTGAGTTGCCTCATCAGGCTCAGGACCTGCCAGAAGGCATGCTCAGACTCCTACTGGTCTCCTCCTTGCGGACTGGCAGCTAAGTCTCCCGTCCCCGGAATCTCTTCCTGGGGAGATGCGTGGACGTTCTCCCGGGGTGCAGCTGGTTCCTGACGAATCCTAGACGACGACTTCGGGATTGTCTTGGAGTCCTTGGGTTCCCTCCTGGGCGGGATACACGACCCCAACAAAGAGGTTCGGAAAGCGCCCTCCGCGCGAGACGATTCCCCTCCATGAGGAGACGACTCCCCCTTTGGTGCCGAGGGGGAGACCATCACCTCACTGGATTCTCCCGAGGACGGAAAAGCCTCGTCCTCGGGAGAAGGAGAAAGCGCCTGCGAAGTGGATGGAGCCTTCCTGACAGACCTCTTAGGAACCAACTTCTCCCTGGGAGAAGTAACCACGAAGTCCACTCCTCTCCTTCTCTTCAGCGGGGGCGAGGCAGCCGTTGGCTTGTGTCCTTGATCGGCGAGTGCCGGCTTCATAGCCTTCACTAACGCCCTTATCAGAGGACCAAACCAAGTCTGCCGAAACACGGACACAGAGTCCGAAATTCCCGCTGGAGGGAAGGGGATCGGAGTGGACACCACTGGACCTGCCTGAAAAGGAAGGGGGGAAGAAAGTTGTACTGACCTCTCTGATGTGTCTTCCCTATCCTGCGCTTCGGCGGAGGCGATCCTGAGTGCGGTCTGGCGACACGCGTCCCTGCTGCTGTCGCGGGCTGCGAAACCCGATGCGAACGGGGGTCGTGCTGACGCTCGTACGTAGGCGAAACTACCAGATCGCGCGCGAGAGAATGTTGAGGCGCGGGCGCGCAAATGCGCGAAGACCAACGAGCGCGGGAGCGATCGCGCGTAGGCGAGCGGTCGCGAGGGCGCACAGGCAAACGAGCGCGTGGACGAGCTGGCGAGTGAGCACGTTGGCGCGTCGGCGAGGGAGCGCGTTGACGCGTGGGCGAACGAGAACGCTCCGATGACCGCTGAGGATGTTGTCCAGGAGACCTGTAGGGCGTGGGAGAGCGATGGTGAGCAGGCGATGGTGAGCAGGCGATCGGCGGCGCGCTGGAGAACGCTGGCGCGTAGGCGAGCGATGGCGCGCTGGCACATGGTGGCGCGTTGGCAAGCGATAGCGCATAGACCGCGTAGGCGAACGACCGCGCGAGGGCGAGCTGACAGAAGGCGACCCATGTCCCTCCAGATCCTCTGGGCGACGGAGCATTGGAGAACGCTTGCGCGCAGGCGATAGGTCACGCGGGCGGTCTGGAGATCGCCGATGTTCAGGTGATCACTGACGCGCTGGGGACCGTTGACGCGCTGGGGACCGTTGACGCGCTGGGGACCGTTGACGCGCTGGGCACCGTGGACGCGCAGGAGATTGCTGACGAGCAGGCGAATGTTGATGCATCTGTGATCGCTGGCGAGCTGGTGATCGCTGGCAAGCAGGAGGGCGACGCGTGAAATCCTGTGAGGGAACTGCCGGCGCGGGGCGCAGAGGCGAACGCTCACGAACGGGCTCAGGAACAGGAGGCGCGTGGGCATACAGGCATTTTGGAAGTACGCGCTGGAGACCGCGAGCGTTGTAGCGCTGGAACAGGCTGACGAGCAGGATCGCGAAGGCGAAGAGAAGAGTCCTTGGTCAAGACCTGAACCGAAGTTCTAGGTCGGGCAGGCGAGCGTGGGTGCACAGGGCGCGAGTCAGGAACTGGGAGCGCAGGTGCGCCCTGACGGGCAGGAGATCTAGGGCACTCAGGGGAACGCTGGCGCACTGGCGCTCAACAGGAACAACAGGCTGAAGGATGTCCTCAGGAGAGCGCTGGCGAGAAGAGGGGCGACGATCATCAGGAGAGCGCTGGCCGAACAGGAGAACGCTGACGATCAGGAGAGCGCTGACGAGCAGGGGAGCGCCTGTGCGCTAACACTGCAGAAGGGCGCGCAGGGGAACCCTGACGCGCAAGGGAAGAACCCACACCATGGGAAGCATCCCTTTGCCCCGAAGGGACCGTTGACCGTCGGGTGACGAGGTCAGGCTGCTGGACGTTTGCACCAGAAGCTGAAGGTCTAGAAGGCGTAGGAGACCAATCCCCAGATAGGTCTAAGGAAGCTGGAGCTGCAGGCTGCTTACGGCGAGGAGAGTCCCCCTCGGAGGAAGGAGGCGAAGATTAAAAAAGGCGCCTCTTAGCACCCTTATAGGGAGACGGGAGGCCCTTGCGGCGCAGCGGACGGTGAGCCTTACGGCGAAGGCGGCCACGAGGAAGATCGTCAGGACCATCAGTCCTCCGAAGGGGAGTCTCAGTCAAAGCACTCCCCCTAGAGAGAGGCTTGGCAGCAGAAGAGCCCGTGGGACTCCCTTCCCCCTTCGAAGGATGTACGGAAGGGGGAGGAGAGCCTTCAGCACCATCATCTACAACAGTACCCGTAGAGGATTGACCCGACCCGTCGGAAGCCTCTGCCACCACGACGTCGACGATAGACAGAGGATCTACCTCTGCTATCACCGGCGACTACTTAACAGCGGCCCCTAACTGGACAAGGTCAATCAGGGCTTCCCTGGAGGGCAGGCCCTTAAGCCCCAAGGAAGCCCAAATCTGAAAAAGATCATCATTAGACAAGGAGTCATTAGCAACAACCTCCCCCGGAGGAGGAGCCGCCCCGCTATGGCAGGCGACGCCCTCTCCCCAAATCCAAGGTCGGGAAACAGAACTAGGGCCTGCGCTCCCACTCGGCGGTCTCTCCTTAGGAGCCGAACGAGGGGGAGCTTCGGAGGAGGTTTGGGCGGCGAAAGAAGAGTCCCGAGAGCCTTCCTCCTTCAAGGCAACCCCGGAAGGAGAACGGTCTCTCTCGGACTTCTTCTTACGCCGGCGGCCAAACCTCTCCCAATGGGAGGCAGACCACTCCCTGCACTCACTAAACGTGTTCTCTCTGTCACACCGTCGGCCTCGACACTGCGGGCAAAGGGTGTGAGGATCTGTGTCCACCGCAGACATAAATGTACCGCAAGGGCAACCGGCAATACCAGGGCACTTGCGCATGGTGAACAATAAAGGGTGAGGCCAACTTCAAAACGCACACACACAAACTGGAAGAAAAAACAAAAAAAGATTAAGGCTGTCAACGAGGACGATGGACAGACACGTCTGTTCATCGCCGGAGCCAAAAGTGAAGAGAAGCAAATCACCGGTGTGTGGGGGGGGGGAGGGGTAGCAAGCTACCCCTTTCCCTACCCCCGCTAACTAGCGCGGGGGTAGTTAACCCTCGTTAAAAACTATTGGCTCGTCATTTCAGCTACGCCGAAAGGTGAACCCAATGTAAATAGCGTGGTTTGTATTTCGGTTACGGAACAAACCTAATTTTCTAAATTAAATTATTTCAATATTTACCTGAAGGTCATTTGCTATTCAACTTTCATGTGATTAGCTCACAAATAATAAAAAATAAGAATATAAAATAGAACTTTATAAAGATGTATGTACTGTACTATCCTTTGTTCTACCTGGAAAGATGGTGTGGGGCATGACTCATTAGTATAAACAATAGGTTCCCCAAGGTGCCAAGTGGCTTCTCATTCACCTGAGTTATAGATACAGTATTGAAATTACTTTGTATCATAAATTAGGTTTAAATATAAGAAACTTCCCTAAAGTTTCATTGCTAAATACCACATTGCTGTGGTTGGAGAGAGAGTGGTACTCAGAATAGTATAGCAATAATAAGGTAACCATGTCCTAAAGTCCTGATCTTAAACACCTTTCTTTTGAATTCATATACTCTCAATTTGCGAATGATTATGATATCATAAACGTATTCCTATATTGTACTAGAAAATGCAATCATGTAATTGATTTAGAGCTAAAAATCTGGGACTAACTAAACTTATCTCTAAATTTACTAAAAATATAACATTTGGAATACTTTGTATTTTTCCTAACTATACAAACCTGGAGCTCTACCGTGGAGATATAGTTTGGTGATATCTGAAAGGTGTAACTATCCTCCGCTAGTTTGCGTAGCGGAGGGGAGTAGCGGGGGGTAGACTAACCACCAAGCACACACCTGCCCTACTAACAAACTGTCACTTGGCATAGATATGTATACTGATTCCTAAGAAGTTCTCTGTGGAGAGATTTGTCTCTCTCCTTCTGGTTTTGTAGACCTATATTGTATCACCCTAGTATTTATTTTGTTCCTCTTAACTGTTTATATAGATTTTGTTTTCTTGTTTCTATTAACAGCTTTTCATTCCAAAACACAATTGTCCCCTTCTCAGCCACTATTTTAGAGTTTTTTTCCCCTTAATATTAGTTTTTTTTTTTTTGTAAAGGTAACCTTATCTTATAATCCCTTAGATTGAAATTGAAGCAACTATTCAAATTACATTTGAATTTAGCACAGATATGTATACGGATTCCTAAGAGGTTCTATGTGGAGATATTTATGTGTCTCCTTCTGGTTTTGTAGACCTATATTGTATCACCCTAGTATTTCTTTCTTTCCTCTAAACTGTTTAAATAGATTTTTGTTCCTCGTTTTTATTAACAGCTTTTCATTCCACAACACAATTGTCCCCTTCTCGGCCACTATTTTAGTTTTTTTCCCTTAATATTATTGATTTTTTTCTTTTTTTTTCTTTTTGCTTCCTCTCCTAATGTTTATATTGCTTAAATAACTTGAAATATAGCTGCCGCTATTTAAATTTGATTCCATGCATGCCAGTAGCAAGTGAGACGGCTTACCTCTGAATAACATTAAGCAACTACAGTTCTAGTTGGGTCCCCCTGCCCAGTATAAAATCAAGGGGTGGTGCCCAGTGCCCAGTTACCCAGATTTTGGGGTATTCCACCGTTTCACCTTTTTGTGTAGTGAACGTTGGAGTGTAGTCGGCATACAAACACTAGGCAGTCTGTGTGCTACGTCTGGCCACAGTCCGCAAACCACTACAGCATAGTGGAGGGGAGTAGCAGGGTTAGACCAACCACCAAGCTCACACCTGCCCTAGTAACAAACTGTCACTTTGCAATTGCAGCAAGACTTCCAGGGGAAGGTGATGGCGGAACCAGTACAGTATGTGTAAAGAGCTCCAGGTTTGTATAGTTAGGAAAAATACAAATTATTCCAAATTTGTCATTTGTTCCGGCACTATATACAAACCCTTAAGCTCTTTACAGTGGAGGCTCACTCCATGGTGGGTGGAAGTCAAAAACCAACTGGCTGGTGACTGTCCCAGGGTGACACTTTAAGCTTTGCATGAGCTTTTAGAGGGCACCCTGACACCTCATCATCCTAGCCGGATGACGGCCTGGGAAATCCATGTTAGGTATAGAATTTAGCAATGTGACTTGATCAGGTAAGCATAAAATTGGAGCTAAACTCCTCACTTAACCTAGACATTGCCCTACTCCACCTTGCTTGGAGAACAGGGACATAACAAATATATAAGCACTTATTAGGTTAAACAAGGGACGATGATACTCACTTGCAGTTAGAGGTCAACTTGCAGAGTTCCTCAGATGCTAGATCCCAAGAGAGGGGAGGATGAAACAGGAAGTGGCCAGTCACTCACAAAATCATCCAAGACTTACTCTCGGGTAACATCTACACTCAACCGCCTGCTACTTGTCCTACAAGGGAGCTGAAGTCGAGTGATAGCCTTTCACCACCGAAACCAAACAAAGTATTTCATCCCTGAGGTATAACAAAAACTCTGCTATTGTTGGGATAGTGACACTGAGAGGAGGGATACTCCTTCCAAGACACCAACCACTAAAGATGGACCACGTTGCCTGATACTCTACAGCAGACGGCTCTTGGAGGTATCCTGCCATTCTCTTTGCAACCAGTCTCAAAAAGCCTTTCTTTGTGAGGAGTTGATGGATAACCTCCAGGTGTGAAGACAAAGCAATGGAAGCACTTGGTGGCTATCTGAGTAGATCAGCAAGAGGAGAGAGCTCTCTCGGTGCATCTGTGAGCAGATGCAGAAGGTCCAGAAACCATTCTACATGTTGCTACAGCAGAGCTGCCTGACCTAAAAGGGAAATGAGGTGACTACGATTTGTGCGGCCACCACTGGACATAAGGTAAACATGTCTAAGTTTCTGTGGGTTATATATTGCAGCTGGTGGACAGTGAACATTGTTTTCTGTTTCCACACACCGGCTTGTAACACCTGCATTACAAAAATTCTTATTAAATGCCAGGGATGTGCTGACACCCCTGACATCATGAGTGCGGGGATGGCAGCCGGAATGAAAGTGGTCTGATTGAATGGCTCTCTCAATTACCTGCCTGATCCAGGAAGATATCAAATTGTTCATAATCTTCCTCTTGGTTCTCCCCATGCTTACAAAGAACCAGCTGATCAGCAGGCAGACTCTCTCAGTTCTCCAAGTATTTCCTCAGAGCCCTCACAGGGAAGAGTAACAGTTGATCAACATCGTTATGGAACGGAGACTCTCAATATGGAAAGGCCTGAATCTAGGAGCTGCTATAGCAAGATTTTGAGGCTTGGCTACAAACTCAGAGAAGAAACCGAGTGTCACTTGCCTCCATCCACTTCAATAGCCTCATTACTAAGCAGAAGGGGGGAAATGCATAAACATCCCTTCTGTCCCACAGATGGAAAGCGTCCTGCCAGAACGCTTGTGGGCCCGGAACTGGTGAGTAGTACACCAGAAGTTTCTGGTTGAGGGATGTCGCAAACAGATCGATTGTTGGTGAACCCCATAAAGTCAAAACTTTGTTGGCTATCTGTTGATTCAAGGACCACTCGGAGCCAACTATCTGACTCCTCCTGCTCAGATTGTCCGCCAGCACGTTTTTCTAGCCCGGGATGAAGCGAGCTATTAAGGGTTACCAAATTCTCTTCTGTCCACCTTTGTATTTCCAGAGCTAGGTCCCCTGAAAAGGTACCTCCTCCTTTGTTTATGTGAGACACTACTGTGGTATCGTCGCTAATCAGAACTACGCAATGCCCTGAAAGGAGACGATGGAAGTGCTTGAGAGCCCGGAAGGCTGCCCTCATTTCCTGTAGGTTTATGTGGCATCACCTTTCAGACTAGGACCAAAATCCGGATGCCGTCAGATGTAACAGGTGAGCCTCCATCCTTCTTTTAATGAGTCTGTAAAGAGCAACAAGTTTTTGCCTAGTGTGGTCCTGATTCTCATCCCTAGATATATTGTACTGTACCATATCTTGGACTGGACGCAGGTGGGACTTCTCGCAATTTACTAGGATCCCCAAATCCAGGCAAAAAGGCGAGTTGTTTGTATCGATGGAGGAGGATCTCCCTCGAGTCTGCCAGAATCAACCAATCGTCTAGATATCGAAGACTATTGCCGTTCTTGTGTACGCAGGTAGACACTATTGTTAAGGCCTTTGTGAATACCTGGGGTGCTATGGACAGGTTAAAGCACAGTACTTTAAACCGGTTTATCTTTCCTGCTACAATGAATCATAAGTACTTTCCGGATACTGGACGTATTGGGATCTGGAAGTACGCATCTTTTAGATCCATGGATATCATGAAGTCGTGAGGTCTGACAGCCTGTCTGACCGTCTGCGCCATCTACATCTTGAACTGAGTTTGCAGAACGAACTCGTTCAAGGCCGAGAGATCGATGTCTGGTCTCCAGCTTCCATACTGATTGATTGATTGATTTCAGGTTTCCTGGGATACTGACACCTAAGGTCACTGACACTGATATAGTTTATTGTAAATAGAAAATAAAAGAATATTCAATCAAAACCATAAAAGCAAAGATGTCATTTTAAAAGTTAAATATCTTTCAGACGACCTGCTTCTGAAATGAAGCTAAAAATACCACGAGCATGGTAGGACATCATGTCCAAAAGAATCTTGGAAAGGATGAACCTGCCATCTTCACCTCAAGCTTCAAATAGATATCTATTTCTTTACTACTATATGAAGGGCATTCGGTCAACAAATGCCTCACTGTCAATGGTAACAAACAGTCGTCGCAATATGATTTATGTTGGCCAGCCAGCAAAAACTCCTGTGTCATCCGAGTGTGAACAATACAGAGACGACAAAGAGTAGTCTCCCACTTTCGGGGCATCCCGTTATACCTCCAAGGGGATATAACATTACTTATTTTTCTCATCTTATTTTCAAGTAAACTATTCCATTGCTGTTGCCAATTACTATAAATAAAATTCTTAATTGTAGGTAAAAAATCATTACTGGGAATGGGATACCTTCTTGGTAGCAACTAAGCTGCAGCACTCTTTGCCAGCGAATCCGCCTTCTCATTTGCAGATAAACCTATGTGTGCCGGATGCCTTTTCTACAGGAAATAAACAACTTTAAAAGCCTAGGGACCCCTCCAGGACCTCATAGAAAGTGTTTTCTCTAGCATGGTCGTGACTTCGGCCCGAAGGGCCTGGTCCCTCGGGGATCCCTCCGCGTAGGGCTCTGTCATCATTGGCATAAGAGTCAGAGGGTAAGAGTAGACGAAAAGGACGGTGTAACCCTTCTTGATATGGATATCGACTGAGGGTCGGCTCTGTAATGCATCCACCACTGATAATTTCTCTTTAGGCATTCCCCCAACGGTGGACAGGCTGGGAGATCGCCTTCCCTAGAGGATAAGTCCGATCTAGATTTCTTGTTGCCTCTGCCCTTTCTTCTGCCTCTAGGTCAAAAGGATGGTTAGGCTCCTGTCGTTGTGCTGCCTTCTTCCTTAGTGCACTTTTACTTTGGGTCATAGAAGAAGGTTGCCTCTGTGAGGGAGATGCTGGTTGATAGGGACAAGAGGTTACTATTCGCTGGAGTGTCATGACTAGCTCTTCGCCACCAGTGCGAGATCTCCTCAATGGTCTCCCTATCAAACAAGGAGGGGCCGTCCTTTGGGACGTTCTGAAGCCTCATCGCCTCTCTCGGGCACCTGCTTCTGGAATCTCCTGACGACGACATATTGTCATCTTAATCCCCAGCTAACCCATTCGTTAACAACGTTCTCCGTCAGGAACTCAAAGGTCTTTGCACCCGAGAGTAGAAAAGAGAACACCGTCTCTCTCCTTTTAGGCCTTGAGAAGTCCTCATTCTTGACAAGATATCCAGCCGTGCCCAACCAATAGTCTAACCAGGAGACTGACTGGAAGGCACATTTGGTAACCAGTTCCATCTTGGCTGTGTCTGCTGCAGAGAACTGAAATGGCAAAGTCCCCTGTTTGGCCAAAAACAAGCCTTGGGTTAAAGTCACGATGGCTGGATAGAGTGGACGGAGGGGAAGGATCGTCTCCTACCACCTCATAGTACTTCCTCTGCCGTACATATGACAGAGGTAGAATCCTAGAGGAGTCCACTGATTAAAGAAACGTTGACGTACCTGCCACCTGCACGTACCCTCTCTTCTTAGGTGCCGTCACCCCTCTCGACCATGGTAGAGCCATCTTGGTTTTGGTGGGCTTTGGCTTGTCTGAAAACTGACCCAGCACTGTGTCCTTGCCTTTGGTCAGGATCTCATTAAGTTCTCCAAAGTTGCTGACCCTCCGGATGCATGCGAGCACCTGCAAAAAGATATGGTTGGCGATTTTTTGTTTGCTCTATGGGGGAGATTTTCGGGCTGGCGGAAGCTGGCAGCGCTCTGTCTGAATGTTATAAACAGTCATCAAAGGGTTCTTCCTTTTCCAAGCTACCCCCCATAGCAGCCCGGAGAAGGTAGAGGGTGTAATCATGGCTTCTTCCTCGTAGAGAGTGGACCCTGAGGGGTAATCCGCTGTTATTTTGGTCTTGCGAAAGAGGCTTGGATCGATGGACGTTCACCCATAGAACGCCAGTTCTTGGGTACCGTCTTCGTATTCTATTCTTTCCCTTTTTCCCTTTCCAGACACATCTACGTGTACTGGAACCAAGCAAAATCGAACTGATATAACTTTCATACCAATGATCAAAAGTCAAACTAAAATCTTTAAAACTAAAAGATTGTTGGAATTAAAATTTTCTAAAGCTTGTAGGACACTTCTTGCATCACTAAAACTGGTAAAATTGTCCCCCTCTTCCAACGCTATTTTCTCAATAGCGGTTAGTATTCCATATAATTCGGCAGTAAATATAGAGGATGCTAGAGAAAATACACCTCAACAATTAAAAGCACTACTATATACTCCAAATCTAACGCCAGCATCGGATTTGGAGCTATCAGTATATATAAAAGTCGATTTCTTATGTTCTGCAGCATGTTCCATAAAAAGAGGCCTGGCTTCTAAGTCCGTAATATTCTTTTTAACTCCAACAAAATCTTTACAAAAAGATACCTCTGGTAATTTCCATGGAAGTGTTGATGATACCTTACATGGAGGCATCTTAGTTCTAACTGTATCAAGATAGTCTATCAATTGTTTCACCAGAAAACCATAAGGCTGAGGGGATTTTTGGTGCATCTCAAAGTATGTCGAGTCCTTTACAAGGATTGCAGTCTGACAAGCTAAAGAATTAGAAAGCCTTTGCAACCTAAACACCTAAACCAATACCGAATGACAAAAGACTTTCGGTAAAGGTCTAACGGTAATTCTCCAGCGTCAACAAGGAGGCTTGGAATAGGGGAAGTTCTAAATGCTCCAGCTGCCAATTTTATACCAGTATGGAGTATAGAATCTAAAATCTTTAGTCGATTTGGGATGGCTGAGGAGTACATCTCACACCCATAATTAATTTTTTAAAAAATTAAGGCCTTGTATAACTTAAAATAGTTTTGCGGTCTGCCCCCATAATGAATGGGACAAAACTTTTAAAAGCTTCAAAGCATCGAGACATTTTGTTTTAATGATTTTAAGAGAGGAAGCTATGTCAACCTACAATCGAATATCAAGCCTAAAAATTATATTTTCATAATAAGATATATTTTTTAACATACTTACCCGCTGGTTATATAAGAATGGCTAAAGTCTCTTAGACGCTCCGCAGAAATTCAAAATCTCATGGCAATCACAGATATGCCAGGTGTACACTAGCGCCCTGGCGGTAGACAGGCCGAACTATTCCAACCAGTTCAGACCTTCCATGCCCCTTGGTCTCTAAAGGGAAGGACGGTGGGATTATAACTTATATAACCAGCGGGTAAGTATGTTCAAAATTTTATTTTATTATGAAAATATTTTTAAACATAAAACTTACCCGCTGGTTATATAAAAATGGCTGATTGACACCCTTGATGGCGGGTCAGAGACAGGAACATAATTGGAAATTCACTTAAAAGTTATATATAACCACTTAAGAGGTTTGTACCTGATAAGGAAGCTGACTTCAATGGTTCTC
This sequence comes from Palaemon carinicauda, assembly GCF_036898095.1. Lineage (NCBI taxonomy): Eukaryota > Metazoa > Arthropoda > Malacostraca > Decapoda > Palaemonidae > Palaemon > Palaemon carinicauda. The sequence goes on from NC_090745.1 coordinate 86,572,565, forward strand.
TGTCTCATTCTGTCTGCTATCCTTACGAGATCCAGCGGTCCACCCAGGGGGCTGAAGATGTCTAGGAGCTGTCAAACAGTGCAATAACCTATAACTTGACAGGACCTCAACTAATACCCTTGTTCCGGACACTCTCTAGGAACAAAATGACCACCTGACTAAATCAAAGTTTGCGGAAGATTGTCGACCAATCTTCACGTACAATCATAAAAACATATAAAAAAGTTCCAAGAGGAGAACAGGGGTACTAAGAATTTAGGGAAATGTAGTGGTGGATGTTTCACCTACTACTGCACTCGTTGTTACGAATGATCCAAAAACGTAGCAGTCCTCACAAAGAGACTGGATACGGTATAAGTAATGCAAGGCGAATACAGGATTACCCCTTCAAAATGCTGTATGGATGATGCTTTGCAGAGAACAGTTATGATTAAAAGTTACAGAAGCTCCCACAGCTCTAACTTCATGAGTCTTTACTCTTTAGACAGCTTAAGGTCTGCCTCACCACAGTGTGAGTGAGCCTTTTTAATTAAAGTCTATAAGAAACGATAGGGCGTTTTAGACATAGGTAGTGCAGGTTTCTTGACCCCGCACCAAAGAGCCTCTGAATAGTCTCTTAACTCCTTTAGTCCTGTCTTGATAAAACTTCAACGTTTTAATCGGACACAAAACTCTCCCCAACTCTTCACAAACCATATCCGAGAGAATAGTGATCTTGAAAGATTTAGGCCATGGATGAGAAGGACGTTTGTTTATGACCAAGAATCCAAGTTGCAAGGGGCATATGGCTTATCCGTTTCTGAAGTCCATGTTCTTGCTAAAAGAGTGAACTTCACTGACTCTCAGCTGTTGCTAGACTTACTAAGAAAAGTCTTCAAAGTCAGATCTTAAAAAAGAAGCCGAGTGTAAAGGCTCGAATCTGTCACTACCGCGGAATTTTCAAAATAACCTCTAAATTCCAGGCTAGTGAATCTTCTTGACGTTTCTAAGTTATCTCAAACGATCTGAGAAGATCTAGAAGGTCTTTATTTGATAGGTCCAATTTCCTGCGTCTGAAGACAGCTGCCCGCATACTCCTGTACCCGTTGGCGGTCGAGGAGGAAAAAATGTGCTTTCTTCTAAGATCTAAGAAGAAATAGGCCACTTGTGTTTTAGAGTTACTAAATGGAGAGACTGATTTAGCTCTACACTACTCCCTAAAACCTCCTATTTAGGCTGCAAAACCTTGAGGTAAAAGTCCTTTGTACAAGCGATAGCCTCAGCTGCCTCCTTCCAACAACACTCTAGATCTTAGGGGTTTTCTGAAATACTGGAGGCAGCCAGACCTGAAGCTTGATGGTTTAAAATAAGCTGTTCGCGATCCTGACGCGGGGAAACGGTTCGATGGCATGCTTCCAGCATGGGACCAGCATGAGTCCAGTATGGTTCCAGCATGCTGCATATGCTCAACATGCCGTGAGAGAGAGTCAAGATCTATACCGCCTCCCAAACCGCGTCCAGATCGGTCGCAAGAAACCGATATCAAAGCTAGGCTTGTTGAAAAGTAGCATCAACAACGTGAACCTCATGCTGTGAGGTTAAGACCTGATCGCGTGTAACCAGCAAGTGTTCAACATAATTTAAGACAAAAGCTTGACGCGAGGGAGCATTAGCTGCGTAGCCAGAGAGACGCGAAGGAGAGACAACAATCTGTCTATACTGCTGTGAGAAAAGACTTGACTGTATGCGCCTAGCATGCGACCAGATTGCCGCATCTGTTTGCATTGCCGTAAGGTGTCAGCGTGCTGTATGCGTTCACCTTGCCGTGAGGATACAGCGCACTGTGTGCGTCCCGCCTGTTGCAAAACTACCACGTGCCGCGAGGAGGCGACAGTATCGCGTCCGGTCAGTGGTGCAAAGAAGCAACTGTTTGTCTATCATGACGCGGGGAAAAAACCTGACTGACCTCGTCCAGCATATGTCCAGGCTGACACATGCGTCTAGGTTGCAGTGGGATTTCAGTTTGATCAGTTTGTCGAGAGCTGTCTGCGTGTAGCATGCGTCTGCATGAGCGGTAGTCGCGTGTCCAGCAGAACGCGAAGGTGAGACAACTTGTTGAAAGGATTAACTTTAACTGTTAGAGTCCTGCATACGACCAGACTGGAGTCTGCGTCTGCGTCTGTGACTGCGTGAGGGAGAGACCAGACTGGCGTCTGCGTCTGCGCGAGGGGGAGACCAGACTGGCGTCTGCGTCTGCGCGAAGGAGAGACCAGACTGACGTCTGCGCGAGGGAGAGACCAGACTGCCATGCCACATGCGCCTGCTCTAACGCTTTCCGTAATACGAGCTGAACTCTGCGAGGAAGCGTTGCTGAACATCGGAGAACTACGCTGTCTGATACTATAGGAAGACCATTTTCTTGGTCTAGGTAGTTGTCCTTAGATTCTTTTAGGAGAAATTTTTCCCCCCGAGAATTGTAAGGGCTAAAAAGAGATGAAATTGACCTCTTTTAGCTCAGACATAACATACACTTGCGGGGCACCGTGTGCGCCAACTCAAGCGTGAGCGATCGCTGTGTGAGATCATCAACCGTAGTCCCATGACCGACCTGGGAAAGTTCTAATGACATTTTCAGCGCGCCTTGTGCGCGACCTGAACGTACCTAATGCTGCGAGATATCGTGAACAGTAATCGATAGTCCCCAGAGGAAAGTACTAGACATTCCCCCAATCTGGGAGAGGAGAAGAAGAGTGAACAGAAGTAAACTGAGCACCTTTTCCCTCGATGAACTACGTGTCTTACATGATTTTTGGTGCTGACACGTCACCTTCTCCTGAAAAGAAAAACTCTGGCAAACATTAGTTCCTGCAAGATAGGTTATTAGGAAACATACGACTCCTGAAAGATCTTGGACGTATTGGTTGGTGTCTACCAAGTCTAGGTTTTGCGTCTTTCGATGAGGACAAACTCTTTACATGTAGTCCCGGAAAGTGCGTAAGATTCCAGAGGAAGAGTTAGGTTTGTATGCAACTTGTCTGACTTCCACTTCTCTCGTGGAAGAAAACACGCTCGATTGCTTCCAGCTTAAGCATCGCGACATGCCTGCTGTGAGGGTAAGTCCTGTTCGCGTGCGTTCATGACGAGTAACTTCTCAGTTTAGTAGAAAGGGATAACGTAAAACGCCATCCTCGTCAGGGAACTGCGTCCTATTACGCAGCAAAATGTCATAAGATCCGTGATACCATAGCGATGATGAACTGATCTCTTCAAGACATTCAAACTTCGCTTTTCTTAATAGATTATATCACAAGGTTGTGACGTCATAGTTCGTCAATCGTAAGCGAAGAAAAGAGCTTTACTTCGTCATTCCAAAGCGGAGAGGGAACGTCTTGGAATGCATCAACAGGATCGCTCGGTGGAACATACGTTTCGCGCACAAAGTCCGAGATATACCTCAGCCTTCCGACATTCCTTCTCCCAGGGGTTGGGAAGTAAGGAAGAGGTGTCGGGCTAGGAGTAAGACGGACACGAACAAACACATCCTCCAGTGCACTGTGCTATGTTTACGAGTCACTGAACCATAGCGATTTTAACTATAATACATTAAATCATAAAAGATCTGCCCATTGTGGGATATATACAGTACTCGTACGCTCTATTCTCATAAAGGCCCTAATGCACTTCCTGCTATTGCAGCTGCGGGTGCTGCTGCACCAACCTCCACAGTTAGGTTCGTTATGCTGCCTTGAGGACGCATTATTGCACTGACCTATTAGCACTGTCTCTTTACACTGTTACTGTTCTGAGAACGATTTAATGTTAATTTATTTATTTTCTTATTTACTTACTGAGCCATCTTTCCCTATTGGAGCCCTTTGGGTTAACGCATCTTGCTTTCTCAACTAGGGTTGTAGCCTCGCTAGTCATAATAATAATATAAATAGAGACACCTTCAACGCAACTAGCGAAAAACTCTGAAGTCGGAACGAGGAGCAGCAGGTATAAAATAAAAGGGAAACTCTTCAGAAAAACTCTGAGTTTCTGAAATTCACTCCCTTCCTCCTACAAGACTCTATCCTAGGTAGAGAAGTCTTGATTCCAGGGAGTCCACTCCTTAGGATTCTGAATTCTGACCTCAATGCTTAGAGGTTTTAATTCTAGTTCTCCCAACCAAGAATTAGCCCAGCAGGCCTTGGTCCGAGAATATAATATGTTTCTAGTTAAGATTTATTTCTTAATATAGCGCCTGGCGCAACAATGTCCCAACGCTAGGCGTTCATGGTCATGTAGACATCAAAGTCTATTCTCATAGGTAGCGAAGTGTCTGCACTGACGCTGACGCTTTGCTCCGCTGACGCTCCGGCCCGCCTGTCTGTCATGTCGCTTGGTAGCATACTCTGCTGCCTGGCAATCGTCGGCGAGCCTGGATAGACTGACACACGGCACTGAGCGGTCGGTTGGCATTGAGAAGCAGGTACTCGAAGCGATGCATCCACCTTCTCCCACCGTTGAACATTGCGGCTGGTAGGCCGCCTGTGCGTCAACGAGTCATCACGGGAATAGGCAGGTCGCCTGTGCGATACCGCGCCAAAACCGGAATCGTGACATCCAACCGCAGGCTGATAAGACTGCATAAACGAAGATAGTTGCTGTTTCATGCCTAACAGCAAAGACCAATTAGAATCAATCTTAGGCGACACGTATGCAGCATTTCCAAACACGAACCCGCCTTCTTCGTCGATTCTATAGCGCTCCCCACCGTCGGGAGACGAACACCCATCTGGTGGAAGCGGCGGCACCACGTCCGCGCTGCATGAATCGTAACACACGAACAATGATTCTAATTTTGTATTCAGCTTCGCGCCTGAAGCGCGTCCTCGCCTAATGTTAAAACAACACTTTTACCTCGCTTTACCTATAGCGAGGGTGAGCGTTCTGGGGATCGACAGAAAATGCTCGAGGGGACTTCTGTTCGGGTCTTACAAGACAGTAAACACCAGGCTACACCTCTCGATTCCTTTCGCCGTTCGACTTAACTTCTCCTCTGGGTCCGGGAGCTTGAAAGAGGTCTAAGGCTAGGATAACGACAGGTCCGAACAGAAGCAACCTCTAATGAATTGAATAAAATTCACTGCACTAATTTAGCACTAAAAAATTTGCATTTTAGTCTTTGGTAAAAATGATATTTTCACAATCATTTAAAACCAAAGTATACACGCTCTCAAACAAAATGACCCCCGAGAGAGAGACTTACTATTCTGTCAATGGTTTGAATGGGAATGCAAAAGTCACTGAATCCCATATAAACGCAACAAAATATTAAATATAAAACATTACCTTAATAGATATAGAAAAAGAATATATCTATAAATCAAAACAAACCCTTATATTAAGGGGTTTCAATAACAGGCGAATTATCACCCATAACCATTGGAACATCCACAATTATTATACGAGCAATTTTAGTATTCTAAAAACCAACAAGTTAACGACGATACACAGAATCGTGAGCTACATCGATTGTCAAGAATACTACGTTGTATATACATTAATTAAACCGTAACTTCCTTTAATCTTTGACTGAAGAAAAAAAACTGAAAGAACCAATTAATTGCAGAATAATATGTTCCTTTTATCAAGTACAAATTAAAAACTTGAGTTTGTAAGAAGAATGTACTATTCATAAAAATCGAGACAAAGAGAAATCGTAATATCGTAACGATACTGAAAACTGCGTAACATAAATAAACTGAATGCTAGTTACTCTTTGAAAACAGATCAAAGATTATCCAAAGAAAACCTATTAAAAGGCCAAAAATTTTCTGAGAATAACAAAATCCTTTAACTTAATTTATAACTTAATATTTCATAAGAAAGTATTCACTTATCATTCTTTGTAAAAAGGCAAGTCAGACTTTTAGCTTACGTCATAAGGCTGTGACGTCATCAATGGATGAGATGTTTACATCCCGCCATTATGCTTTCGTTAGGTTTAAAATAGGTTGAAAAATTTCAAATCCTACCTTTTAAGTTATAAACATGTGATCACGGATCAAACAAACAAATAAGCGAATGCCAGAACCCGAAAATTAGGTGTACATCACCAAAATACTTCCTAAATACAGGTTAATCACGAGTGAATTTCAATACTTCCTGCTCACAAGAGCGCAGGGAAGGTCTGAATTGATTGGAATAGTTTGGCCTGTCTACCGCCAGGGCGCTAGTGTACACCTGGCATATCTGCGATTGCCACAAGATTTTGAATTTCTGCGGAGCGTCCAAGGGACTTTAGCCATTCCTATATAACCAGCGGGTAAGTTTTATGTTTAAAAACCTAGCTTCACTTGCACATGGAATCTGTTGACCTTTGATGTACAGATCAGGGTCTGGATGTACTCCCCGAATATGACAGAAATGGACAACAGTAGGTTTGCTTGTTGAAAACTTAAACCCATTCATATCAGCCCATTGAATAATTTTGTCATCTGCAAGTTGTAGTCTTCTCTAAACCATTGCCATTCTAGCTCAAGAAAATGATATGGAGAGATCATCTACAAATAGTACTGAGAGAATATCTAGTGCAAATAGGGTTACACTTAGTATACTACCCTGGGAACTCCTTCTTCCTGACATTTTCTACCACTTCCACTTGAGAAAAATCTATGTGAAATAAATGATTGAATGAACAATGGTAGCTCTTCTCATAATTCCAAATTATGGACAGTTTTAAGTATTCCATATCTCCATGCAGTATCATATGCTTTTTCAAGATGAAAAAAAAAGACTGTTACATGGTGCTGTTTGGAAGCAAAGGTTTCACAAATAGAGGACTCAAGTTGAATCAACACATCAGTTGTTGAGTGCATTTTTCAAAAACCACACTGCATAGGTGATAAAATACCGTTCTTTTCGAGGTACCATACCAGTCTTGCGTTGACTATCTTTTCCATGATCTTACATAAACAAATGTCAATGCAATTGCCTGATACCTTGCAGGTAAAAACTTATCCTTACAGGGTTTTAAAATGGCTAAAATAATGGCTAGTTCCTAAACACTTGGATAACTATGATCATGTCATATTCTGTTAATAATGCTTATAATAAACAACTTGGTATTAACAGGTACATGTTTAATCATTGCATATGGAATTCCATCAGGTCCAGGGGCTGTATCATTACACATAGCAAGTGCAGAATCAAATTCTCTTTCTGTAAAAAGAGGATTCTATGATTCTTCCCTTCCTATTGCAAAATTGGAAATTTTCCTTTCTTAAATGCTCCTATATTGGTGACTAGGAGCTGCTTCACACTTGCATGATACATTTGAGAAATGGTCAGCCAGGGCATTGCTAACCTCAGTTGCTCCAGCCATATACTGTCCATTATCATTCAACACTGGTGGTGGGTTTGGGGTGAATTGGCCTGCTATCTTTTTTACTTTCCACCACACAGAAGGTGGTGATGTTTTACTGTTAATGGAGGAAACAAAAGACACCAAGACCGGCACCTGGCTTCTTTCATGATACGACAGAACTGTGCTCTACATTTCTTGTATACAATCAAATTCTCCCAAGTACGACGTCTGCGCAATTGAGTTACAAGACCTTCTTGTGGCTCTGTGCAGGGCAGTAGTTGTGAAGACCACCAGGGGACTGGTCATCGTTTGGATATCCCTGTCGTTTTGGGTATTGAATTGATTCCTGCTGTATGGAGGGTTCCATTCAACAAGTCTATGGCATCATCAATATTCTCAAACTTTTCTGCATTCCCTTCAATTTCGCTTAGCACATGAAATCTATCCCAGTCCGCCTTGTCAAGATTCCATCGTGGCGATCTCTGTAAAGCTGGACCATTGTTAGTGTTTATAATGACAGGTGCATGATCACTAGTATGCAAATCTAATGTCCTCCAATCAAAATCGAGAAGGTAATTAGAGCTTGCGATTGATAGGTCAATGAACGAAAAGGTAGTTGTCTGAACATGGAAGTGTGTGGGCTCTCCTGTATTAAGAAGTCCCACATCTTCATTTTCCACAATTGATGATATAATGCACCTTGTGTTTGCTAAAACATTGCCCCATAAAGGATGTCTACTATTAAAATCCAGCAACAAGAGAAAATGTTGAAGGAGTTGTTGAATCACCTCTACTAAATCATTATACGAGATGTCATTATGAGGCAAATAAAGAGCAAATTGAGTATTTTCTCCCTACATCTATTTGTACAACCACTGCTTGCAGAGGGGTACAAATAGGTAAAGATATTTGGGGAACATCTCAGCGAATGTATGTAAGACTTCCGCCCTGGCTCCGTTTGTTGATTATATGGTGTGCTATAGCTAACATACTCTTGAGGACATGGAGTATTAGCATCAAGCTTGCTCTCCTGTAGACATACAACTATAGGGGAGTGCTCATGAATCAGGAGCTTAAGTTCTTCATATTTGGCCCTTAAACCCTGACAATTCCATTGCAATATGTAGGAGAAAACTATGTACTATTTTCTGGAAGACATCTTTGTTGAGGTCTTCCCATTGCCAGTTTTTTATTTAACATTATTTTCTGTAGGCTTCTTAAGTGTTGGTCTTGATAAGTTAGGTTTTACATTAGCTTTTCTCTTTTTACCTAATTCTTGAGGAGAATGGTGGCCCTTAACTTGAATTTTTTATTGATTCAAGAAGTTTTCCTGTTGATCTGAAATATCAACAAACAGAACATCATATCTATTTTAGGTCATAACTTTGGTGTTTTTAATGGCTAGGGGTGAGAGAGATGGAAGTCTCTCTCTTTTCCTATTAACAGGTGGTCAGGTTTTGGTGTTTTCCCCACTACAGTTGCACCTTATAACTCAGTTTTATGTGAAACCTCCATCAGAGGTTAGTATTATCCTTTGTTTTGGGAGACAAAGATTTAATAGAGGTGAACAAAGCCTTTGGAGGTGATATTCTTGCCCTATCATGCAGAATTTCATCAGAAGATGACAAAATCACAAATTTTAAGTACAGGGTAATTTGTATTTTTCCTAACAATACTTACCGAGAAACACTTTCTAGGAGATTACTGGTAACTCCTCTCCGACGACCAGATTTTTACGTAGTTTACCCCTACTTCCATGTTCTATACTGTCCTGAATAACGGGAGATAACATGACCTGGGGGCATTGCCCGAGAAGGTAGCGCGTCTTTGAGAAGCCATCGCCAGTAAGTTTTATGTAATGAACAATACCACGAGGTCAGTGGGGCACTGCGGGGACGGTTGGGGGGGCCCTAAACCGAAAGCGTTTCTCGGTAAGTATTGTTAGGAAAAATACAAATTACTTAAAATTTGTGATTTGTTCCGACACAGAGACTTACCTCGAAACACTTTCTAGGAGACTTACACCTTAGGAGGGGGGAGTGCCCTTAAGCCCTGATCCCGATGGACAGTAGGGAAAACTACGTAAAAGACTCATTAAGTGTGATATAACACTTACCCTTCTGCAATATCTTCGTTGTGCTTGATATGTCGAATTTTCGTCTTGTGTAATGAGCGATATTTCTTGATGACTACTGACGGTACGAGAAAGTTAGAAAAGGGGGGAAAATAGAACTCGGCTCCTTGTGTCTAGATACTTTATGTTTCGCGATTGAGCCTGGGGCTTGAGCCGTCAAACCGAATGCAGGGCTGAGATGACCGGCCCGATAGAAAACCCGTCTAGGGACTTTCTCGTACAGTCCTTGAGATAATGTGCGGTGAAGGTCGACTGGTTGGACCAAGTTCCCGCTCGAAGAACCTGCGCTACTGACATGTTCTTTTCGAACGTTAGAGAGGTGCTAATGCCCCGAACATCGTGAGCCCTGGGTTTCCCCGGTGTAGGAAGACCTTGTTTTAAGTAGGCTTGCGTGATCACTTTCCTGAGCCAGAACGAAACCGTATTTTTGGATATGTTTTTCTTTATTTTTCCCCATGAGACGAAGAGATTCTTGATAGACGGGCGGAGGTTTGCCGTTCTCTTAAGGTATTTCCTAATAATCCTGACCGGGCATAATTTTAGGTCCTCCGGGTTTCCTTTATTCGGGATTGCCGGAATCGAAAAGCTCTCAAACCTCGGATCCCACACCGAGGGGTTCTGAGTCTTGGCGACGAAGGATGTGACAAACTTAAAGGTTACTTCCTTCCATCCCCTAGTGTGTTCCACCTCGAATGACAGTCCGTGTAGCTCGCCCACCCTCTTAGCCGAGGCTAATGCTAGCAAGAAGACCGCCTTGAGCGTGAGATTCTTGTCATCAATGTCCTTTAAGGGCTCGAATGGTGGTTTCCGTAACATATCTAGGACTCGCGCTAAGTCCCAACTCGGGATTCTAGGGGCGGAAGGGGGGCATGATTGTTCGAACGCTCTGATAAGCATGGAGATATGCCTGGAGGAGCCGAGATCTATGCCCTTGAGAAGAAAGACTTGACCCAGGGCCGCCCGAACTCCCTTGATCGCTGGAACTGACATGTCTAACTTGTCCCTGAGATGAACCATGAAGTCGGCTATCACGGGCACTGACGCTTCCAAGGGCTCTATCTTCTTGTCCCTGCACCACTTCACGAATACCGCCCACTTAGATTGGTAGACGGCTGTGGATGATTTCCTCAGGTATAGCGACATCCTCCCGGCTGTCTTGCTGGAGTACCCTTGCTTCTTCAGGAGCCGCTGGATAATCTCCAGGCGTGAAGACGAAGGGCTTGCGGGTTTCTGTGAAACCGCTGAAAGTGTGGCTGTTTTAATAGGTCTGACCTGTCGGGTAGAGGCCAAGGAGGTAGGACGGCGAGGTTCCTTAGGTCCGCGAACCATTCTCTCTCCGGCCACCAAGGCGCTACCAAAGTCATCCTTAGGTTGGTTGCTGCCCTTACTCTGTTGAGGACCTGCCTTATCAGGGAGAAGGGGGGGAAGGCGTACACGTCCAGTCCGTCCCACTTGTGCTGAAAGGCGTCTTCCATTGCCGCCTTCGGATCTGGGACGGGAGAACAAAATAAGGGGAGTTGAGCGTTCTACCTTGTTGCAAACAGATCCATTTCCGGAGATCCCCACATCTGTATAATGTAGCTTGCCACTTGTGGGTGTAGGGACCATTCTGTCGCTACCACTTGCCCCACTCTGCTGAGGACGTCCGCTAGGACGTTGTTCTTCCCTGGAATGAACCTTGCCGTCAGGATGACGTCCTTCTATTCCGCCCATTTTAGGATTTGAAGGGCTAGTTCGCACAACTCCTTTGATCTCAGTCCCCCCTCCTTCTTCACGTAAGCCACCACCGTTGCATTGTCTGACATTAGGGCCACCGAATGCCCTCTCATGTCCTCCTCGAAGTGGTTGCAGGCTTCTTGGACCGCTCTCATTTCCAGGATATTTATGTGTAGGGATTTCTCCCCCTCTGACCACGCCCCCTTTGCTGTCTTTTCCCGGAGATGGGCTCCCCATCCGTCCTTCGATGCGTCCGTGAAGAGAAGGACCTCCGGAGGTTGGGAGGACAGTGGCATCCCCCTTAGGTTGTTCGACCGATCCTGCCACCATTCCAAGGCCTTCCTGGACTCCTGAAGGAGAGGAACCACAATGTCCGGGGAACTTTTCTGGTTCCAATGTTCTTTTAAGCTCCATTGAACCACCCTTAAGTTCTGTCTCCCGTGAGGTACCAGCTTCTCTAGGGACACCAGGTGCCCTACCAACCTTTGCCAATCCTTCGCTCTTCTGGGGCGACCCAGAAGGAAGGGCCGGAGCACTCGATCCAGGTTGTCCAGCCTTTCCGTGGCTGGGAATGCCTTGACCTGTAACGAATCCAGGACCATTCCCAGGTACGTCCTCCTGTTGGATGGGGTTAGCTGTGATTTCTCCAAGTTGACCACGATGCCCAGGGTCTTGCACAATTGAAGAAGATCTTCGCCCTGTTGTTTCAAGTCTTCCTTTGAGGATGAAAGGAGTAACCAGTCGTCCAGGTATCTGATGAGTCGAATGCCCCGTTCGTGGGCCCATATGGAGACCGTCGTAAAGACCCTCGTGAATACCTGGGGGGCTGTTGAAAGACCGAAGCATAGGGCCTTGAATTGTGACACTTGGGCACCCCACTTGACCCGGAGAAACTTCCTGCTCGACGGATGAATGAGCACTTGGAAGTAGGCGTCCTTGAGGTCTATAGAAATCATAAAGTCGCCCTCTCTCAAGGATGCCATGACCGTTCTTTGAGTGTCCATTTTGAAGGTCACTTTCCTGAGAAACCTGTTGAGGGCTGACAGGTCTATTACAGGTCTCCACCCTCCTGTCGCTTTTTCCACTAGGAACAGGCGGCTGTAGAACCCCGGACCCGGGAATGTCACTGTTTCTAAGGCTCCCTTCTGCAGCAACGTCGTGACTTCTTCGTCCAACGCTGCCCTCTTCGCCAGGTCCTTGGGCACCAACCAGTCTGCCTGTGTTGCTGGAACCAGAGGGGGTGTCTCTTCCATGAAGGGGATCCTGTAGCCCTCCTTTAGTACTGTTACTGTCCACGGATCTGCTCCGCGGAGGTTCCATGCTTGCCAAGTGAGTCTGAGGCATCCCCCTACCTGAGGCTTGGGCAGGGGAGGGGGGCCTCCCATCTTATCTCCTACGGGAGGAACGGCCTGTCCCCCTCCTGGAGGAGTAGAAAGAAGACCTATACGTTGGGGGGTTAGAAGATGAACCTCTTCGGGGGGGAACCACAGAGGAAGACCACTGTCCTGACGAGGGTTCCCTCCTTCCTTGAGTTGGTGCGGTACGCGCGGCCATGGGTGCTTCTGTCACTGGCCTCCTGAAGATGGGGCGGTGTGCCGTCTGTGGCTTCAGGGTAGGTAGCTCCCTCTTTTTGGCCAACTTCTCCACGACCTCTTCCGCCTTCTTCGTAGGAATAAGCTGCTCCCCCCAGACGGAGCAGGTCTTCAAGGCTTTCGCTTCCCTGTCAGGAATCTTAATGGGAAGGTTCTTGACTAGGGCGTCTCTTCTCCGGAGAATCCAGTTTGCGGAGAGAGCCAAAGTCTGAAAGGTCAGGAATTTAAGGGCGCGGCTACCTGATCCCAGCAACTCATTCAGAGCCTCCCGTTTTGCAGGCTCCATGGAGTCTGTAGGAATCTGGGTGCCTACTAGGGTGGTGGCCCACCAATCCAGCCAGGAGGCCACATTAACTAAGTCCTTGGACATCTCGTCCATCATTGCCGACTCGGAAGGAGAGAAGAAGGTAGATGCTGCCGATGCCCTCCCGTCGGAGATGCCCTGGCACAGGATGTCTAGGGTTTCCTCGGTCTTGCACGCACCGGTCGGCCTATTTTCTAAAGAGTAGTATTTCGTTTGCGACTTCAAACCCTGTAGGAGCTTTGCTGAGCTGTGACCCCTGCAGGAGTCGCTATTGCGGGATATGACCTTATCAATGTGAGTCTTTCCAATCCCCACGTTACTGGCCTCGGGAAGAGAGAGAGAGGACTTTTTCTGGGCGGGGACAGCTATGAACTTGTTCAGGCCTGAAGTCCAGGGTTCTTCCTCTTGAGTGGCGGGTTCTATAAGGTTGTTATAACCCCTAATTAAGGCAAGGACTCTCCTGTACGCGGAGTCCTCCGTCACCGACGACTCGCCCTCCCCTCCTTCCGACCGATGGGGTGAATCGTGATCTCGGTCTCTGCCGTGATGGCGGGGTCCACGGTTCCCTTTACCTTCGACGTCCGCCGTCTCTCTCCTCTTCGTGGCCTTTTTCGGTGAAACGGTGTCCTCCGTGAGATAGTTCGACGGAGGTGTCCTTCCCCTTCTGGGTTCTCGATGGGGAAACCTGTCGAGGCTGCCCGGCCTAGACGACGGCCCCCTGCGCTGGGCGGAATAAACGTCTCCAGGACGGGTCTTAGGCCTGCAAGATGTAGCCCTTCGCTCATCTGGTGATTCCCTGGCGCGGCACGTGGAGGTCCTTCTAGGGGGACTGTCTCCTGCCCGCTCAGGTGTCGAACCAATAGGCCTGGAAAAGTCTTTAAAGTTGTTCCCTGGGACGAACACCCACGTCCCTTTCGGAGAGACTGGTCTCCTGCTTTTGGGTGTAGGGGAACGGGGACTCATCCTGTCCCGAGATCCTGTGGGAGACCGCGAAGGGGAGTTCCTCCGCACAGACCGACCTCGTTTCCACGTCCCTACCGGGGAGGTTGTTCTCCTGCTTTTGGGAGGAGGGGAACTGGGACTCACCCTGTCCCGAGATCTTGTGGGAGACCGCAAAGGGGAGTTCCTCCGCACCGACCGATCTCGTTTCCTCCTCTGTCGTCTCCTCCGTTCACTGCTTGACGAATCCGAAGAGTCACGTCCTGACGAGAAAGACTGACCCCCGTATCGGGACCTATCACGTGACTGCGTTTTCTTGGGGCTACGCCGTACCCCTGACGGAGAAGGAATGGGGAGACTCTCCTGTAGCGAAGTCTTCGGCGGCAACCATCCCGACGGGCCCGCCAAACCGGGGAAGGCCTCGCCAAGGCCTTCCTCCATGTCCAGTGGGGACCTCATCGGAGTCCTCGGTACGTCCCAAGCCAATGGATTTTCTTGCGGGGACTCCTCTCTGCCGACGCCGCCCTCCGTCGCTGATGCCCCTGGAACTTCCACCCAGGAACCTGACGAAGAAAAAGGGACACTATTAGACCACATGGGGTCCCCCGACGAGACGTGGCCCCTATGAGAGAGAGCCACGTCCCCCGGACCCCCACTACACTCACTTACGGTCGCCTGAATTGCCTTGGCCAACGAAGGACCGGCCACAAATTCCCTCTCTTGGGAAAGAGGAGCCAACTGCCTGTTCTCCCTGGACTTCCCTCGCCCATTACTTTGGGTAGGGGAAGGCGGCTGTACCCTACCTGACCCTTCTCCTGCTGAAGTCGCAGGGGAAGAAACGCTAGTCTTCCTAGGGGACTTCTTCGATGCCTTCTTCTTTTTGGTACGGAATTTTATCCACTGGACCTCGGGCCAATCGGCACATTCGGAACACTTATCCGACGGCGAACAAGCTTTACTGTACCCCTACACGAGGTACACAACGTATGCGGGTCAATATCGGGCTTAGACAGAAAAGCCCCGCATGATCTACCGGCCCTAGGCCCAGGACAACGGCGAACGTGCTCCATAACGCAACACAAAGGGCCGTAGACACAAGCAAGCCACAAAGGAAAAGCACTAAAACACTAGGAAAGCACAAGGGAGCGAAATCAAAAGCACGTAGTGAAGGCACTAAACACACACTAAGAGATCCCGATCACGTGGGAAGCACGTGGAACCAAACACAAAGGGAATCGCACGGAGTATGAGGAGCGTCGTGAAGCACGTGTGTTCACGAACCGACCAGAAAACTTACTGGTGATGGCTTCTCAAAGACGCGCTACCTTCTCGGGCAATGCCCCCAGGTCATGTTATCTCCCGTTATTCAGGACAGTATAGAACATGGAAGTAGGGGGAAACTACGTAAAAATCTGGTCGTCGGAGAGGAGTTACCAGTAATCTCCTAGAAAGTATTTCGAGGTAAGTCTCTGTGTCGGAACAATTTCTTTTTTGGGGAATACTGGCAGTAATAGGTGAGTTGGATATCTCTTGCCTCATTTATCCCCCTGATTTCAATACCTTTGCATAACTTGTTAATTTACTCAATAGTCTCTTGGCATGCCCCACCCTTCTGTGTTCGATACTGAATTCATTGAAGGCAGCCTCTTCTAACTTATATTGCTGGCAGCTCCTATCAGTAAATTTATGATTCAAATTACAGTTTAAATAATTGGCCTCTAGTGTATATTCTCCATGGTAAACATTGGAGCAAGTACTACACATTTTTTAATTCTTGCAAACTTTAGAAGGGTGCCCATATCTAAAACAATTAAAATGTTGCAGTAGCTTCTGCTTAAAAGTTCAAACTTTAATCCGTTCATTTTCTATGTAAATGTGGAAAGGCACATCAGCATCCTGGAAAGTCAGGATAATCATTGATGTTCCAGGGAATTTGTGCACAGTAAAACAAAAAAAGGACCAAGAAGAGAGGGAAACATGAAAAAGAATATAAAGCTGGAACATTCTAACTAAAACTCTGGCAACAATGAGAGGCTGCTGGCAACTCCTGACACCCTTATACCAAGTGTATTAGTAAACTTAGGGTTTAAATACCACGTTTAGGGAGCCTTCATGAAGGAATAAATAATAAAAATACAAAGTAAGGTTATCATAATAAAGGGATTTTGACGAAGGAAAAATCTATTTCTGGGGAGAGACCTGTGGCGCCCGGTGAAAAGAGTCCTTCTTATATACCTTTTCTGATAAAACCTTCCAATTATACCAGAGAAAGATAAAAGCATGGAATGCTGAGGTTACAACCCTCGCGCGAGCACCTTTTGGGTGTCGTGTATAAAGCAAAGGCGCGTGAAATCCACTATTCACAGGTTGTCTTCCATTTAGTTAATTCCTTCGTCAAAGGGATGGGCCGATACACAGGCCCTAGCCAACCACCAGCGCCACACCACCCACGCCACGACGCGAGCACCATCTGAACAACATCCTTCTTTTTGGACTTCGTTAGTGTGAAATTTTTTTGTGGTGCTCTCGACTTTTTTTAACATTCGTGGATTTATTTTGTCATGTCCGAAGCTCCATCTTCACACATTCCAATGTTAAGTACCATAGTTTGTTTTGACAGCTTTTTATAGTACCGGGCTTTTGTTTTATATCCAGTATAGTCTGTTTTATTATTCCCGTCTGGCCCTTCACGGCGGCCATTGTTTGTTATGCTCATGGTACTTTTTGCTAGCAAGTCCAGCCTACGAACGAGATAGCGGTCTAGCTTTGTTATTGTTTAGTACCCGCCCCTCCGGGGCATTCGTCACTCGACTGTGCTATTTATTTTAAGTTTTAGCAGATGCTATTCTTCGTTCGTAGTCTTATCTGGATGTACATTTTTATTTTATACGTTTATAATAGTGTTGTGTGATTATTAGTCCTGATATTGTGTCCAAGAGAGCGAGAGCTTGGGGTTCCCGTTTTCTGTTCGCAGTCACGGGTTACCCCTTTCTCTCGTTTTCTTTCTTAGCTCCGGTGGGTGAGCGGATTTCCCGTTTTCCCTTTTGTGCGTTCAACGGGTTCTCCCTCCCTCACCTCTCCCCCTACGGGTGTATAATGTTATTTGGATTTTTCTAAAAAGAAAAAAAAAAAAAGAAAAAATTTGTAGCAAATCTTTGGGAGCTTATAACTCAAAACATACTTATTCTCGAGTAGGTAGCAGTTTTTTCAGTTATTTATCATTCAATTTTAGAGAAAAAAATATCATTGGAAAGAGGAATAAGAATCTACTAATTTTGTGTGACAATTTTGATTTTCCTTTTCCTTTTTTTCACGATTTTATTTTTGCGTCTGGATGAAGAAAATGAAAAAAATCCTTGCAAAACAAGAAAAAGGAAATCAAAATTCTGTCACACAAAATTATTTTGTTTATAAAGTAGTTTTTATAGTAGGATTTTCAATACAATTGGTATCATATTAGTGAAATCGCTACCTAAATTTGTTTTAAAAATGTTATTTTGATAATAAAATAAATTTTTGAATATACTTACCCGGTGATTATAATAGCTACAACTCTGTTGCTCGACAGAAAAACTCTACGGAAAAATTCGCCAGCGATCGCTACACAGGTAGGGGGTGTACTCAACAGCGCCATCTGTCGTTCAGATACCCAGTACTCATTGTAAACAAAGAACTCAATTTTCTCCTCGGTCCACTGTGTCTCTATTGGGGAGGAAGGGAGGGTCCTTTAATTTATAATCACCGGGTAAGTATATTCAAAAATTTATTTTATTATCAAAATAACATTTCTCAATATTTAACTTAGCCGGTGATTATAATAGCTGATTCACACCCAGGGGGGTGGGTAGAGACCAGCAAAATATGTTTACATCATATGAGCTAAGAATTTTTATTTCATTTTAGAAGTTATCAAAATAACTAAACAAAATAAATAGGTACCTGGTAAGGAAGTCGACTTGAACAATTACTCTGGTAAGGAAGTCGACTTGAACAATTACTCTGCCTTTTTAAGTACGTCTTCCTTACGGAGCCTCGCGATCCTCTTAGGATGCTGAGCGACCCCTAGGATCTGAAGTACCAAGGGTTGCAACCCATACAACAGGACCTCATCAAAACCTCTAATCTAGGCGCTTCTCAAGAAATGACTTTGACCACCCGCCAAATCAACTAGGATGCGAAAGGCTTCTTAGCCTTCCGGACAACCCAAAAACAACAATAAAAACATTTCAAGAGAAAGATTAAAAAGGTTATGGAATTAAGGAATTGTAGTGGTTGAGCCCTCACCCACTACTGCACTCGCTGCTACGAATGGTCCCAGAGTGTAGCAGTTCTCGTAAAGAGACTGGAAATCCTTAAGATAAAAAGACGCGAACACTGACTTGCTTCTCCAATAGGTTGCGTCGATTATACTTCGCAGAGATCTATTTTGTTTAAAGGCCACGGAAGTTGCGACAGCTCTAACTTCGTGTGTCCTTACCTTCAGCAAAGCTTGGTCTTCCTCATTCAGATGGGAATGAGCTTCTCGTATTAACAGTCTGATAAAATAGGATAAAGCATTCTTTGACATAGGCAAAGATGGTTTCTTAACTGAACACCATAAAGCTTCAGACGGGCCTCGTAAAGGTTTAGTTCGTTTTAAATAGAACTTAAGAGCTCTTACAGGGCATAAGACTCTTTCTAGATCATTTCCAACCATACGATAAGCTTGGAATATCGAACGATTTTGGCCAAGGTCGAGAAGGCAGCTCGTTTTTGGCTAGAAAACCAAGTTGTAGAGAACATGTAGCCGTTTCAGATGAGAATCCGATGTTCTTGCTGAAGGCATGAATCTCACTGACTCTTTTAGCTGTGGCTAAGCATACCAGGAAAAGAGTCTTTAAGGTGAGATCTTTCAGGGAGGCTGATTGTAGCGGCTCGAACCTGTCTGACATAAGGAATCTTAGTACCACGTCTAAATTCCAACCAGGTGTAACCAAACGACGCTCCTTCGTGGTCTCAAAAGACTTAAGGAGGTCCTGTAGATCTTTATTGTTGGAAAGATCTAAGCCTCTGTGACAGAAGACTGATGCCAACATGCTTCTGTAACCCTTGATAGTGGGAGCTGAAAGAGATTGTTCTTTCCTCAGATATAAGAGGAAGTCAGCTATTTGAGTTACAGAGGTACTGGTCGAGGATACGGATACTGACTTGCACCAGTTTTGGAAGATTTCCCACTTCGATTGGTAGACTCTAAGGGTGGATGTTCTCCTTGCTCTAGCAATCGCTTCGAAAAGCCTCTAGCTCCCGAGAGTCTTTCGATAGACTGAAGGCAGTCAGACGAAGAGCGTGGAGGCCTTGGTGTACCTTCTTTACGTGTGGCTGACGTAGAAGGTCCACCCTTAGGGGAAGTGTTCTGGGAACGTCTACTAGCCATCGAAGTACCTCGGTGAACCATTCTCTCGCGGGCCAGAGGGGAGCAACTAGCGTCAACCTTGTCCCTTCGTGAGAGGCGAACTTCTGCAGTACCTTGTTGACAATCTTGAACGGAGGGAATGCATATAGATCTAGATGTGACCAATCTAGGAGAAAGGCATCTATATGAACTGCTGCTGGGTCCGGGATTGGTGAGCAAAATATTGGGAGCCTCTTGGTCATCGAGGTTGCGAAGAGATCTATGGTTGGCTGGCCCCAGGTGGCCCAAAGTCTCTTGCATACATCCTTGTGGAGGGTCCATTCTGTTGGAATTATTTGTCCCTTCCGACTGAGACAATCTGCCATGACATTCAAGTTGCCTTGGATGAACCTCGTTACTAGTGATATGTTTAGACCTTTTGACCAGGTGAGGAGGTCCCTTGCGATCTCGTACAACGTCAGAGAGTAGGTCCCTCCTTGCTTGGAGATGTACGCCAAAGCCGTGGTGTTGTCCGAGTTCACCTCCACCACTTTGCCTTGAAGGAGAGACCTGAAGCTTTTCCAGGCCAGACGTACTGCCAGTAGCTCCTTGCAGTTAAAATGCATTGTCCTTTGACTCGAGTTCCATATTCCCGAGCATTCCCGACCGTCTAATGTCGCACCCCAGCCTACGTCCGATGCGTCCGAGAAGAGAACGTGGTTGGGAGTCTGAACAGCCAGGGGAAGACCCTCTCTTAGGTTGATATTGTCCTTTCACCAAGTCAGACAAGACTTTATCTTTTCGGAAACCGGGATCGAGACCGCTTCTAGCGTCTTGTCCTTTTTCCAGTGAAAAGCTAGATGGTATTGAAGAGGACGGAGGTGTAGTCTTCCTAGTGACACAAATTGATACACGGATGACAGCGTCCCTACCAGACTCATCCACAGCCTGACTGAGCAGTGTTCCTTCTTCAGCATCTTCTGGATGGATAGCAAGGCTGGGGGCTGATCGTCTTGTTGTTCAGCAACGTCCTCATCAGAGGGTTCCTCATCCGAAACTGATGAGGAAACGGCAACGGAGTGGGCAACGTCTGGCTCGCTGAATCCGGTCGCACTGGTGGATGCGTGACGGAGCCGGACGCAATATCATGGAACTGCTGCACAGTCTGTGAACTGTCAACAACCATGGGTGCGCGAGGAAGCACAGCGTCAACCCGAGACTGTCTAGACCGTCTGGGTTGTGCAGTCAACACCCTACCGGGTTGCTGAGGTTGACGCACTGTGTCAAAACAAGTCACCTCTGCTGGTTGTTGAACGTCCTGAACGTCAACAACCACCTCCGAGCGTCGCTTAACGTCAACGTGCGGCTGGTAACCCACACTGGGTCGCATCGGTGGAGGAACCACCTCAACTGGCAGACGCGAGTAGGTTACCTCAGCGTCAACAGGGCGCACAACCGACCGGTTGGAAGGTTGTTGGCCAGAAGGTTCGGTAGCAACCTTCTCCGCATTTAAGTCCTCTATCAAGGACGCAAGCTTGGACTGCATGTCTTGCAGCAAAGCCCATTTAGGGTCTACGGGAGCAGGTGTGGCAACAGACGGGGTTAGCGACTGAGGCGGAACCGTTTACCATCCCTGAAAGCCTTGTTATGCGTGACATAATAGTACAGCAAAACTTCAAAGGCTCGACAACAGCTGTGAAGTTGACCTGTAAACAACTTGGAGCGTCTCCTGGCTAGGCGCCCGGGAGAGTCTACCAGAATTGAGAAGTCTATCTGGGCAGAGGCAGGAACTCCCAAGCCGAGAACTTCTCTCGTGTCATATCAGACTCTCGCTCTATAAACCAGTTTAAAAGAAGGGAAAGCAAAGGCTGTATCCCCCAAACTCCTCCTGGTGAAAAACCAGTCGCCTAGCCAACGTAACGCTCTCTAGGAGAGCGAGAGAGCACTAGCTTAAAAACAACGGCTTCAAAGTAGCTAGGCCTAGTGTAAGCTCTGACGTTTAGGCGAACGAGGAGCAGCAGTTACAAAAAGATCCGGACGAAGATCCTTAAAAAAATCATCATGATTTAATTAAAGTCCATAGGAGGCTAAGCAGCTTTAGGCTCCTCTCCATCTGACAGAGTCCTCAAGGGAATATCAGTAGGAGGGAGAACAGCAACTTCCTCATCTACAGGAACCTTGTCCGATAAAAGCTGAGTCTCTCACTGGTGCATTAGTAGCGGACCAGAACGCAACGTCATGTAACTGCTTGACAGTCTGTGAACTGTCAACAACTGAACTGTCAACCACAACAGGTGCGTGAGGACGCACAGCGTCCACTCGAGACTGCTTTGACTGCCTAGACTGAGCAGTCAAAACAACTCTAGAATGCGGAGGTTGACGCACAGCGTCAAAACAAGTCAACTCCGATTGTTAGTGAACGTCTTGAACGTCAACAGGAGCATCAGCCAGTGGCCTAACGTCCAAATGCGGCTGAAAAACCACACGAGACCGCATCGAGTGTGGTTCTAAACAACCTGACTGACGTGACTAAGCTACGCCAACGTCATCAGTAAGCACAAAGGAACGTTAGGTTGGCTGAAAGCCAGGATATCGATGAGATAAACGGCTAGACTCAACGGACTAATCGGCAGAAAAGTCTTCCATAAGGGAGGCAAGCATATACTGCATGTTTTGCCATACAACCCCTTAAGGATCAACGGAAATGGTTGTGGTAATAGACGAGGGTAACGTCTGTGACCGCAACACTTTGCCTACAAAAAAAGACTCTCGGAGTCTGTGTTACGCTTTTGTTAGGCGGCGAGCAGTTATCCGATGACTGCATAGGGTCAGAGCTGTCCTAATGGTTGTAACCAGGACGCTGGACCTGTCCTGAAAGGACTGACTTTCGCTTAAGGGCTTCGAAACCTTGTGACAGGTTTCTTATGCGAAAAGCCTACGGATGGCGAGGAGAAACAACGTCTCTCTCGTCTTATGGTAGGGGAGATCTTGGTAAGATACACCCGATACCATAGAGGGAAAACGTCTGTTCGTTGGTCAAGGCCTCTCGAACCCATAAGTCGTTTGACATTACTTCTCCCCTGGGCTTGGGAGCATGTAAGAGGTCCCGGACTAGGTGAACGACAGGCACGAACAGACGAACCCTCGGACGCAACACTGTAACACTTTGCGCCTCGGACGCAACACTGTAACACTTTGCGCATATCACTTTATCACTTCGATTTTCTGTTTTGCACTTATTTCTACCTGAAACACGCAATTCTACCCTTCATTAAAAGGTAGTAATTGCGAAATCAGTCGTATAATGCAAGCTCATAATACCAGCAAAAAACAGAAAACATTTTAAGATAAAAAAAAAAAAATCAGTGGCTGGGAAAGAGACTAAACACTAGTTCATATAACTACGTTTTCAATCTCTCACCGCACATAGCCTGGGGACGAGAATAAAAACCTAAAAACGTTTTATCCTTCCTCCCCGTACAGCGACTAGGGACGTGAGTAACACGAGAACAACGTTACCCGCTTGAACGGAACGTTTTCTCTCCTCTCTCTCCCTCCGTCTCTATCTCTCTCTCTCTTTCTCTCTTGATTTCGCACCTAAGAGAAGAGCCCAATTATATTTCGTCAAAAAAACATGTTATTTGACTAAAGGAAAAAACTGAAAGGTTTTTCAAATAAAAAGTTCCTTTAAATTAGAATTTAAAACATTCAAGCTAAGAAAGAATGAACAAAACGTCAGAATCGATTTACTCTTACTGCAAAGTGAAACCGTGATACACTCTCTCTCTATCGTAACGATAGAGCGCATGTTGAACGTCCTGAACGTCAACAACTGCGTAGCATAAAAAACTAAACGTTAGTTCATCTTTGAAAACAGTACGAAGACTATCAAAGAAATTCTTTCATAAAATATTACATTTAAAAAGTTTTAAATCCTTAGCTCTTTAAAAGCTAATTACGATATAGGGCTCAACGTTGATTAACTTCGGTATCCAAGTTAGGACCGCCTACTCTCAGGAAAGGTCTATAAAAAACAAAACATTAAAATTATTTTTATATGTTTATAATAAATGGAAAGTTAATCGAAGAGGCCTAATAAAGGCGGAGAGATATAAAATATATAGAGGAAAATCTATAACGTGATATAATTACTAAAAGCCTAGACACACTTCCTCTAAGGGAAGGGTCGGCCATTTAAAAGTGAAAGAAAGTCCATACTCTCTTTGTCACCATAATTAAATCTATCCAAAACGAGTTCAAGATTTAAGATGAAGATAAAACACCTGCATAGCGAAAGCTCAAAACTAGAATAGTGTACTTCACCAAATAGTTGTGAAAACAAATCCAGTTAGCAACAGCGAATTAGTAGGTCTTGCCGGTAGCCCGACAGAGAGAAAATTGAGTTCTTTGTTTACAATGAGTACTGGGTATCTGAACGACAGATGGCGCTGTTGAGTACACCCCCTACCTGTGTAGCGATCGCTGGCGAATTTTTCCGTAGAGTTTTTCTATCGAGCAACAAAGTTGCAGCTATTATAATCACCGGCTAAGTTAAATATTGAAAAATAACAATTGTTGCTAATAAATCTCCAAGTTTTTGCTCAAATGACTTGAAATTTTTGTATGAAGAAGGTACAGTATTATATATATCTAAAATATATATGGAAATTATGTATTTTGAATAATTAGAACCAAAAAATACAAGACATAGCTGATAGTCCCTTTATATTTGGACAAAATTCCAGACAATCCTTTGCACCCACATCTTCCCAGACTATAGTATCCAACATGTAGTGTGAGATAAGTAGTTGATTCTAACCCTTCCCTTTTCTTTCATAAAGCTTGATACCAAAATTTGTCTCCCGTGTCACGAACAGTAATTGAATCGTGAAAATATCAAAAGTTTAATATGGAGGGAAAGGGTTACTTGATGAGTTGAGTATGAGAATTCCTCTAATATAGGATTCTCACTTATGAATGAAACTCAAAGACTTCTTTTGTCTGTAAACAATTCTATCCTTGGCTAATAATATACAATACTGTATTGTAATGGGCAATATAGCATAAAGATGGACATGGTAAGAAAAAAGGAAGAAAATGTGAAGGTCTTGTGTTATAACTCTATTCACTACCATTTTCTTGTATAATAATTTCAATAACCAAATTGTGGTCTCTAAAAGCCAAATGGCAAATCAAATGAACCATGCATCAGTTTCTTTCAGTAGAGGGGCATTGAAATATTAATCACTTCAGTAGAGCCTATGGATACAAAAGTTGCATAAAGCACTTACCTCATAGTGACATTCAGTGGTCACAAGTTCTATTCGTTCATAACAATTATCAGTGCAGAACTGAATAACTTCATCTACCAATCTTGAAGCTATGCCACGGCGCCTATATGCCTTTTTCACAGCCATACGACGAAGCCATGCCCTGAAAAATATAAGCATAAATGTGTTCAAGTTACAATGTTATGAGATAAACTACATACAAGCAATGACAAAGATAAACACAGCCTGATAATCATGACTTTTTATACCTTACAAATCATCACAAATTCTTCAACACAATATTCCATAAAAGTAATGACATCTAGTAAACCACAAAAGCAAATGAAATAAGAACTACCTATCACTCATCATGAATGTTAACTATCTAGTCAAATTATTCCTCCTTTTTGCAGGGGTATTGTTCCAGGATCCCTTGTGAAAAGCAGGGAAAATGTATTTTTTCCCATTTATGGCCATTTCAAATATTCATAAACCCTCCAAATACTGTTAAAAAAATTTCCCCACATTCCAATAAATACTTTTAGTTTACACGACTTACTCAATACATGTAAGTGCACTGCTGAATACGGCACGTGAGATTAGGCTAGCCCACAGGTATGGGACAGGAGTCAATTGTTAAATACATACACATTCACTACCATATGCATACAGGACTACATAGAATGTTTAAGGGCTAAAGGACATGAGGAATTTCTAAAAAAACATTACTAAATAACCTTAACTAATTGCGCATGGGGTACAATTTCCTGTCCTTAATCACAGGTTTGATCTGTGTGCATTCGATTATTTGCGATACAGAAAACCATGTAACATACATTAAGCAATATCACATAGTCGTGGTTTTGTGCTAATTACTCTCGCAGGCCAAAATTTTCAAACTAACCACGCAATGCAGAATAGCCCAACCTTAAAGCTAAACATGTAAACTATTATTATTATTATTTTTATTATTATTATCATTATTATTATTATTATTATTATTACTACTAGCTAAGATACAATGCAGTGATAAACCCTTTGTATAGTAATTCTAATACAGTAATAAAAATTATTAAAAGAAGTTCATACGTACATTATGTTCAAGTAATATTTGATATATATGTAATATATATTGCTGATGAAAAATATAAATATGCATTACAGTTAAAGCAATATTTTTTCTCTCTCTTTCTAAGAAAAAATTTAAAGATTTTGACCATGGATTATTTTTATCTAATTATGTATGCTTGAATAATTTTCTATTAGTAGAGTTTTAAGAACTTAGAGACAAAGCAGACAATTAATGAAGAATGGTGTGATATTAAGAATATATATCAGTCAGTTGGTAGTGAAGTCTTGGGTCCCACAGTTACAAGGAGAAAGCCATGGATATCAAATGACACTTGGGATACTATAAAAAGGAGACAAAGACAAAAATTAATTGCTGAAAGTTTTCGAGAAAGTAATAATAATTACAAGGTAGAGCATACTAGGTATTCCAGTATTGATAGTGAGGTCAAAAGAAAAACCAGGAATGATTGGAGAGAATATTTAGATAGTAAAGCAGATGAGGCTGACAAAGCTTTGAATTCAAGAAATGGCTATGGTGTAAGAATTGCTCATAGAATTATTAAGAAAATCTCAACTGGGCCAAAGAAGAAGCATATATCCATCAAAAAGAGAGATGGATCTATAACAACAACAGAAGATGAAGAATGACAAAGTTGGATGGAACACTTTAGTGAGGTCATGAATAGGAGATATGAAGGGAATAATTTGATTGATATACCTGAAGCTGATGAAGACCTTAATCCCATGAATAAATTCAGTGTATTTGAAGTCTAAGCAATCCTCAAAACACTAAAGAGATGGAAACCCTCTGTATACGATGGAATACCTGCCGAGATGATACTGGCTAAAAATAAAGTGACTCCCAGACTACTTGCAAGATTATTTTGTAGAATGTGACATGAAGAGACAAAACCTGATAAATGGGAGTTAGGAGTGTTGGTGAGAATGGCAAAAAAAAGGAGACCTGACTGATTGCAATAATAGCAGAGGCATTACACTTACGTTAGTTATGAAAATATATAGTATGCTAATTCTAAAGAGACTGGAAAGAAAGATTGATGAGAAGCTGAGATGAACAAGTAGGATTCAGAAAAAGTACAAGTTGCACTGACCAAATTTTCATTTTGAGACATGAACAGCAATGCGTAGAATGTAGAAATCCCCTTTTGATGGCCTTTGTGGACTATGAAAAAGCCTTTGATAGCGTGCACTGACCAATTTTGTGGAGAGTCCTGCGTTATTATGGAATTCCTCTTAACTATGTGAATTTGATTAAGTCTGTTTATGAGCATAACAAGTGCAAAGTTAAGGTTAATGGATCCTTATCAAATTAATTTCCAGGGAAAAGCGGAGTACTCCAAGGGAATGTGTTGTCACCTATGCTGTTTATCCTCCTCATGGATTTTGTAATGAGTAGAACAGTTGAAGATGGTGGAGAAGGATTGAACTGGATTGGTGATAGGAATTTAGCAGACCTTGTTAACAGAACACCACAGGATTTGCAATGCTTGCTTACCAGAATACAAGAAATATCACACGAAGTTGGGCTGAAGATAAATAGAAGAAAGACAGAGATGATGAGAATGGAGTATGCAATGGAAGATGAAATATCATTGGAAGGAGAAAGGATTAATGAGGAAGAATTATTCAAGTATTTAGGAACTATGATCTGCAATACAGGATCTTTGGAATTAGAGTTTAGTGAAAGATTCAAAATAGAAAATGAGAAAAAAGCTAGGTTAAGGGGACCGTCCGCCACGGTGTTTTGATATACCAACTTTCAGAAATCGAAAATCCTTTTATTGCTTCTATGTATGCAGAAACATATCATGCATGCTCTCCAGAAGTTTCAGCCAATTATTTTTACAAATAATGAAGATATGACAATTTGTCCAAAAATGACAAATTCGAATATAATTTGTATTTTTCCTAACCATACAAACCTTAGCTATTTACAGAGGGTTACCTTTTAGCGCAGCTGAAATGGCGAGCCATTAGAATTTAACGAGGGTGTATTACCCCCGCGCTAGTTAGCGGGGGGGTAGGGGAGTGGTAGCTAGCTACCCCTCCTCCCCCTCACACACAGATGAATGCTCACTTTCACTTAGAGGTAGGACTTGTCTTGGGGGACAGGGCTGGCGGACAAATATGTGTAAATAGCTAAGGTTTGTATGGTTAGGAAAAATACAAATTATCTTCGAATTTGTCATTTGTTCCGTAACCAAAATACAAACCACGCTATTTACAGAGGGTGACTTACCCCTTAGGTAGGGTGGAAAGTCCCCAGCCATACTGGCTTTGGCTTTACCCGGGGACTCAGAATCCGAGTGAGTCGCACTCGAGAAAAGGAGTCCCTTCCCTCACAAGTTCCTTGCTCCGCAAGGAACCATGTGGCCTACGTAAGCTTGTGTGTGAAGGAAGAAGTGTGACCCGTCCAAGGCAGTTGACCTGGAGTTCCAGAAGGAACTCTGGGTTAGGACGTTCCCAATACCACCTCGTCAGGGTATGGGGGACGCGACAGTATTGACTCAATACTCGGAACACAAGGAAGCATGGTTTACCTGCAGAGGTTCGAGGTCAGCTATGCAGAGACCAGGATGCTGTTTCCCCGTAGAGGGGATGATGAAGAAAGAAGTAAGGGCCAGACATACTTCTTTCGTTCATGCAGACTAAAACCTGATAACAATGCCCTCAACCTTCTGCTACCTGTCCAAAAAGGAGCCTAAGGTTAGACCAGCTGTTGTGTAGCCACCACAGAGCGATAGAAAACGTATCGAGACTCCTGTGGGTCACGCCCTGCAGGAAGCGGGCTGCGAAGGTCATTAGACGCTTCCAGACTCCAGCTTGTAGCACCTGCGTCACAGAGTAGTATTACTCGAAGGCGAGGGACGTTGCGATGTATCCAACATCGTGCTGTAGGGCGACGTGACGGGGGAGGGTCTGGAGACAGGTCGAGATGAATGTCCTTGAGTCCGGGCTGAAGAGGTATACTGGTGACTCTCCCCCATGTCCTCCTTGCGCTCCCAAATCGGCTGCAACTGAGGACAAACTGCAGCTGTTCCCAGCACTAACCTCTCGATTCCTTTACTGGCAAGAAAGAGAAGGTCTTGGGACATCAGATACAGAATGGAGACTCGAAATCTTGAATGAATCGGACCGAAGGGCCGGGACCCCCAGATTCTGAGTCTAGCCAACAACTCAGGAGCGAGCCTGAATGTTGCCTTCCCCTCTTCCTTAGAAAGGGGGGAGTCGTAAGAGACCAAGAAGATTGCTTACACACTGGCCGTGGCCAGAGTGAGCAGGAGACCCAAGGCGGAATACAATCCGAGGCCTGTCGTAAAGGGTCTTGAGAAGATCTCTTAAAGGACTAAAAGTCCGAGCCATGCTCCAAGTTGGAGGTCTTCCTCCGACTAGGGCAGGGACGATCGTAGCTTCGCACGAGCGAGGATAGATCCAGCGGGCAGGAAAAAGTTATTCCTTTAAGCCTGAAGGTCAGGGAAAGGCTGAGCGACAGGCTTCATTGCCGAGAGCGGAAAGGAGTTTCCTCCCGCCGAAAGGCAATAAGACCGTTATTGCTGGAGAAGAGGCCTCAAGGGAAGAGGTATATCTCCCATGGCACCAACCACCTTAGACTCTTCACTTTGCCTGGGAGACCCCTGTGGATGACTATCGCAGATGACGCGACTGTAGCGGGTTGTCTCTTCTTGAGGAGGAGGCGTAGTGTCTCCAGGCATGAAGCCGAAGCGACGCCCCGGTTCGGGAGAGATGTCGCAGTGTGGTTGCTTGAGTAGTCTGCGCCGTGGGAGAAGCTCTCCCGGGAGTTCCGTCAGGGGAAGCAGAGGGTCCAGAAACCGTTCTGCGCATAGTCCCAGTGGAGCTCTCCCATTGAAAGGTTGACAGACAACCTGGTCTTGTTGAGACCCATTGTCCACAGACAAAAAGGAGGGAAGACGCAGGCGTCGAAGTTGTCCCACCATCACCGGAATGCATCTTGCCAGAGTCTCGGGGTCTGAGACTGGGGGGAAGAATAGCGGAAGCTTGAGGTTCCAAGCTGTCGCGATCAGGTCCCCCAGACCAGTACTTGCTGGTTACCCAAGGTCAAAGACCCCCAGGTACACTCTCTCTACGAGGCTCTGCTCGGATAGTCTGAGAGAACATTCCCCTGCCTGGAATGAGAGAGCCGATGGTGGTATTGAGAGAATCTCAATCATCCCGGTATCTCTACTGCAAGATGTGAAGGTGTGAAAATGCGTCCCCTGCTGGTTAGAATACGCCAGAATCATGAAGTCGACGCGCACGGGGTGACTCGGCAGGAGCTGTAGGATCTGTAGAGGGGCCAGACTAAGGCCCCTAAGCCTGCCTGAATGAGGGAGAGGTATCCTTCAGGTCTTGACCATAGGCCTGGACCGGAACATGCCCCCCCCCCCCTTTCCTTTGACGAGTCCGAGAACAGCATCAAGAATGTGGGGAAAGGACGAGAATATCCACTACCATCAAGAGGCTCCATAGGTCAACACCCATTGCAGGTCTAATAGTTCCGCTGGTCCCATAGGGGCCAGGAAGTCCGGTTAAACATTGCCTGAAGCCACCGGAACTTGGATCGCCCCACATGGAACTTATCCTGAGGCGACCGTTCGGACTATAGACGGGTCAATGAGGAAAGGAGAACTAGGAAACGTTCCAAGTTAGGGCTGAAAGCTCTGCTTGACTGAGAACAGGTACTGCGACTCTCCTCAGTCTTGCCACAGTCAACCGAAAGGAAGGCTCGGAGGATGTGGTAACAGAATCTGGCGTCCCCAGGTGGTCACCCATCCAAGTACCGACGTTGCTTAACCTCGCTGGACGGACGAGAAGCGGGGTTGACTCAATATCATGGCCAGATACTCCAGATGTTGAGGCAGAGGAAGAGAAGGCTCCAAGCAAAATACCATGAGCCCACACTCATGGTAAGCATCCGGAAGCTTGTCCCGGCGCTGAAGAAGGTCGAACCCGAGCCTACCGGAGTTGACCAGCCCTCCAAACAGCAGAGGAGGCGGAAGCCTGCACCTGAGCGGCCAAGAGGAAGGCAGGGAGAGTTCTCTGGGGAAACAAACCTGCTATGCCACGGCGGGATAGCCACACTGCATCATAAGCAGGAATACTTGCAGTCTAGGCTGAATTCGACGAGCACCCTGGAAGATGGATGGAATGGAAACTGAAAGTACCCGTCCTTCCGATCCAGGGTTTAAGGAGTCCTGTCGCCTCGTTACCAGTCTGATCGATTCTGCTGGTCTACGCTGGCCGAAGTTTGTTCGACAAACTTGATCAGGGCTGAGAGGTCGACTAAGGACATCCCCTCTCAGATCCTTTCTTACAAGAAAGGATCGACTGAGGAGGCCGGGGGTGAAGCCGTCGATGATCCTAAGGAAGACCTTCGCCTAAGGTATGGATCATTCTGCCCAACCGGGCAACTCTGCTGACGCTATGGCATAGAGGTTCAGAGACACTGAATTCGCTGACAGAGACGGCAGGCGCGATATCCTTGGCTGATCACAGAGATTGTGCGGGAATGGGCATCAGGAAGCTGTCATTCGGATGAGTAACCTTAAGCATCCTCCCAGCGAAAAAACCTGCAATCCTAGAGTTCGTGAACTCCTTTTAGGACTATGCCCCGCCGGGGGAGTCTCCCGTGCCATCTGTTCCTGACAGGAGGAAACTGCAATTGGACACCTTGTCCCAGTTGTCGTAGCCGATAACTTAGGCCGACGTGGTTGAAAGAAAAGGGCGCTGGAGCCCTGCAGAGTCTGGAAGAAAGCGCCTTGGAGGAGTGAAAACGGAAGTCGATTTCATCCGCACAGCCGCTGTCTAAGTCTCTGTCCTTGGGCACAAACAAACTCTTCTCAAGGATGGAAGGGTGTCTGAGGTCGTCGACCTCCACAGATGAGACACCCGAAGGAAGCCCTCAGTCAGCGCGTCCAGATGGTACAACATCGAGCTTGTCCGCAAGTTAGATACGTAACGACGAAAGGCCAAGGTGCCTGAGCTCGAGAGGAGGAAAGTACCTATGATCTTCCTGTAGCTTCCTTGAACCAAACCTCGGAGGGAACCAAACCGAGGAGGGAAAGGACCTGGTAAGCCCCCAGAGGAAGGGGTAAGCAGTCACCCCTTGTCCGATGGAGAAATCTCGAACGGAAAGCCCCCCAGCCAAAAATCCTTCCAGGGAATGACGGGGAAGGGCTAACCCAGGTTCAGGAAAGAGGAGTGTTGCTCAGATCTCCCTTAAGTTTCTCCTATTCTTGCAAGTGCCATGCTCTGCGTTTACGGGGTGAGGCCGTGTTCTGGAAATACGCTCCAGAAGAACTCGCCAGGCTGCCCATGCTGCGAAAACCCCATTGGGAATCGTGGTCGCAATCGCCCTGGAGCTCGCGCGACGGTAATTCAAAGATTTTCGCGTGGGCGAACGTGGAAGCGCCCATGCGCGGTAACGCAAACGAAGGTGAGCGAAGGAGCGCAGAAGGAGGGCGAGCGTGGTAGGAAGGGCGAGAGCTGGTGGTCGGCGAGCGATAACCCATAGACGAGCAATGGATACTGCAAGAAATAAGCCGACGTTTGTGCGAAGAAACACTGTAGGTTCGCGCGACGGAATACCATCCGTCCGCGCGATGGAAAACCGTTGGTTCGCGCGTGGGCGAACATTGGAGAGCATGGGCGCGGACGCGCATGAGCGTAGACGTGCAGGCACGTGGGCGTGTGGGCGCGCGGGCGAGCGGTCGCGCGGGCGCGCAGGCAAGCGGTCGCGCAGGCGAGCGGTCGTCAGGGTGGGCAGGTGGATGAGCGCGAGTCCGAGGCGGCGAACGCAAGCGTTAGCGCGATGGCGAGGAAAACCGCTGCCGCGTGGGCGAGGAAGACCGCTGGCGATATGGATCAACAAGCGATCGGTGGTGAGCTGGTGAGCGCTAACGCGCAGGTTGGCGATGGCGCGTTGTGTTATGCCGACGCGATGGTCGAGCAGCATGCGCAGGTGAGCGATCGTGCGTTGGCGAGCAATATGCGAAGGTGAGCGATCGCGAGCAGCATGTGCAGGAGGGCGATCGCGCGATGGTGATCAGCATGCGTAGATGGGCGGTCGCGCGATGGCGAGCAGCCTCTGCAGGTGGGCGGTCGCGCGATGGCGAGCAGCCTCTGCAGGTGGGCGATCGCGCGATGGCTATCAGCATGCGCAGGGTCGCGCGATGGCGATCAGCATCCGCAGGTGTGCGGTCGCGCGATGGCGATCAGCATCCGCAGTTGAGGGTCGCGCGATGGCGATCAGCATCCGCAGTTGAGGGTCGCGCGATGGCGATCAGCATCCGCAGTTGAGGGTCGCGCGATGGCGATCAGCATCCGCAGTTGAGGGTCGCGCGATGGCGATCAGCATCCGCAGTTGAGGGTCGCGCGATGGCGATCAGCATCCGCAGTTGAGGGTCGCGCGATGGCGATCAGCATCCGCAGTTGAGGGTCGCGCGATGGCGATCAGCATCCGCAGTTGAGGGTCGCGCGATGGCGATCAGCATCCGCAGTTGAGGGTCGCGCGATGGCGATCAGCATGCACAGGTTAGCTAGTAGCTGGCGAACCATGTTCCTTCAGAAGAGTTGGAGAACGTTGGCGTGCCGGCTGTAACACACGCGGGCGATCCGGAGATCGCCGAGAGACAGGTGATCGCTGGCGAGCTGATGATCGCTGACGAGCAGAAGGCTACGCGTGGAAGCCTGTGCATAGAAAAAGAGTCCTTGACCCCGACCTGAACCGAAGTTCTAGATCGCGAGGGCGAACGTGGGCGCACAGGGCGCGTAACAGGAACCAACAGGAACAGCAGGGATGATCATCATGAAAGCGCTGACGAACAGGAGAGCGCTGATGAGCAGAAGAGCGCCTGTGCGCTAACACTGAGCAGGAGCAGGAGAGAACACAGCAGAAGGGCGCGCAGGGAAACCCTGACACGCAAGGGAAGAACCCCCGTGGGAGGCAACCCTTTGCCCCAAAGGGATCGTTGTCCGCCGGGAGACTGATGTCCGTCGGAAGACCGCTGTCCGTCGGGAAGACCGTTGTCCGTCGGGAAAACCGTTGCCCGTCGGAAGACGAGATCAGACTGCTGTCCATCTGCACCAAGGCGGAAGATTGAGAAAAAGGAGTTGTAGGCTGCAAACGGAGATTCAAAAAGGCGCCTCAAGCACCCTTATAGGGAGATGAGAGGCCCTCACGATGAGGCGGACGGTGGGCCTTACGGCGAGGGAGGCCAACAGCAACAGCAACAGAAGAAACCTCCGAAGAGGAGTCTCTATGAGTGTACTCTCTCGCGAACGAAAGAGAAACACTTCGTAGAAGAGACTGGTCAGCCAGTGACCTAAAAGGAGCAATCCTCCGAAGAGGAGCTCCTGCAGTTGCCCAGCCCCTTGAGCGAAACTGCAGGTGTGACCGCTCAGCACCAAGAGCATAGTCGCACGAAAAAAAGGCAAGAGAAGAACCCCCCAAAAGGGGAAAAACTCAAGCCTGGACAGGAAAAACTTCCCACGGAAGGAAAGTTACCCGCCCAAGGAGGCAAGCCTCCTGAGAGTTCTAAAATGAACTGGAGAGCTGTCCGTCGTCACGGGAGTACTTCCAGTAGAAGGAGACACGCCCCTGACGAAAATGCAAGGGGGGAGGCAGCAACAGCCGAATCCCCAGGACTCAACAAGACAGCTCACACCGTTGCTATATTACAGAAACGAACTAGATCGGTAACTGTAAAAAAAAAATAAAACAAATAATATTAGTACACATTCATTCCCCCGGGAAGGATCCGAAGAGGAATCCCGAGGGAAAGGAAACAAGAATTACACAACAGGCACGTGCCCTCACAACCACTTACACTCACGGAAGGAGAGCTGTAACCAAAACAGAATTATAACAATTATAATTATGTAACTATGTAATTATGTAATTTAAAAATGAATGAACACTAAAGAAAGAACGAAAACCCCGAAAGGAATCGTTCTACAAGCTGAAAAACAAAAAACAACTACAATTAGATTCATAACTAATTGAGACAAACGTACGGCGTAGCAACCCCCCCACACGGAAAGGAAGCTACAAGGGCGTAGTAACACGTAGTAAAAGGGTGAACGACCTCAAGAGAGAGAGAGAGAAAGACATAAGTCAAACTCGATCGCCACCCATAAAATTACGCCGTGGTGACCTAACTGCCGAGGACTCCACGTAGATATCGTACACTACACACACAACTCTGAAAATGAAACTTACTTATTCTATACTCAAATATATATACAAACATGAAAACATGTTTACATATATATTGAGTAAATGAAAAGTAAGCGATTAAGTAAAGACAAAACAAACAATGGCTGCCAAGAGAGGACCAAGACAGAGACGTCTGTCACAGTCCGAGCCAAAAGTGAAAGTGAGCATTCATCTGTGTGTGAGGGGGAGGAGGGGTAGCTAGCTACCACTCCCCTACCGCTAACTAGCGCGGGGGTAATACACCCTCGTTAAATTCTAATGGCTCGCCATTTCAGCTGCGCTAAAAGGTAACCCTCTGTAAATAGCGTGGTTTGTATTTCGGTTAAGGAACAATTGTATTTTTCCCAGCTATACAAACCCGTAATCATTTAATATAGGAATTCGCTTCAGCTCAGCTGAAACAGCTGAAGAGAGAGAAAACCAGACAGTTGTGCTGATTGGTTGGCTGGCGGTATGGAGCACCCCCCACCCCCTCAGCACTTGGCCCATTGCAAGAATCTCTTGAAAGCAAGTGTGGAGGCAATGCCCCTGATTTCATGAGCTTTAACCCTCGCTGGTGCTTGGACTCTTGAGGAAGTCTCATACGCCTTGTGGATGGCCTCACGGATCCTGAAGGATATCGTGTTCCTCGACACCTCCCTCTTGGTTCCGCTGGTGCTAACGAAGGCGTCGACATTCAGGTCTGAGATGCCGAGTTCGCTTAAGATAGCGCCGCAGACACCTGACGGGACAGAGAAGCCTCTCACCTGAACCACCACATCCAGTAAGGAAAGAATAGTGAAGGCCTCGAACCTGGGATCATGGATCGCTGGGTTCTGAGTCTTGGCCACAAACTCTGGCACAAAACTCAAGATCTCCTTCCAACCCTCTGCGTGAGTGACATTACAAGAGAGGCCGTGTAACTCCCCCGACTCTCTCCACCGATACTATGGCTAGCAGAAAAAAGTCTTAAAGGTCAAGTGCCTGTTTGAGGCACGGCTCAAGGGTTCATACGGAGCACGAGTAAGAGACCCAAGAATTAAGGTGACATCCCACTGGGGAACTTGAAGTTCCCTGGGGGGACAGGACTGTTCGAAGCTCTTAATGAGCATAGAAATCCCCAGGGCGTTGGAGATATCTATGCCCTTCAGACGAAACACCATTGCAAGGGCAGACCTGTACCCTTTAATGGCAGAAACCGAAAGGAGCTTACCTCTGCGAAGAAAGACTAGGAAGTCTGCGATCTGAGTCAGAGAGGCTCTGACTGGAGAGACACCCCTTCCACTACACCAATCACAGAAGACCAACCACTTCCCTTGATAAACTGAGGAGGAGGATCTTCTAAGGTACCCTGACATCTTTCTCGCTGCGAGTCGCAAAAAGCCTCGCGTTCTGAGGAGATGCTGGATAAGTCTCCACGCGTGAAGTCTGAGCGACTGCACCGCCTGGTAGTACCTGTTCGACAAGGGTTGCCGAAGGAGATTGGGCCAGTGTGGTAGCTCTCTCGGTGTCTCGACCAGGAGCGACAACAGATCGGGAAACCACTCCATGTGTGGCCATAGTGGAGCAATGAGAGTCATCCGGAGTCCTGGAGCTACTAGGACCCGGTATAAAACTGCGCGAAGCAAGCAAAAAGGGGGGAAAACGTGTAGCAATCCAGTAGATCCCAAGGATGTTGCAGTGCGTCCTCGAACGCAGCCACAGGATCTGGTATTGGAGAGCAAAACACAGCAAGCTTGGCGTTGTGCTGTGTTGCGAAAGATCGATGCATGGTTCTCCCCAGAGGTCGAGTACTCGACTCGCAGCCCAAGGGTGAAGAGACCATTCTGCCCCTATTACCTGGTTTCTGCGACTTAGGGTGTCTGCCCGAACACTTCTCTTGCCTGGAATGTACCTGGCTGACAAGGTTACGTGTTGACTCTCTGCCCTAAGAAACACCTAACACCTGCCTAGTCAGCTGCTGCAAGGGATGTGAGAGCGTGCCCCTTGCTTTTGGACGTGCGCGACCACGGAAGTGTTGTTGCTCATCAGCACTACCGAGTGCTCTCTCAAACGGGCCTGCAAATGAAAGAGTGCTCTCGAGACTGCCATCATTTCCAACACGATGTGCAGGTGTTTCTTCTCTTCCGACCACACACCTGACACGACCAAGTCGTCCAGGTGTGCACCTCAACCTTCCGTGGACGGGTCTGTGAACAGACGGAACTGAGGTGGAGGAGGGTTTATGAGAAAACCCTCTCTTGAGGTTCTCCTCGTTTAGACACCAAAGGAGATCCTACCTTACCTCGCATTCCATGAGGACCGGACGAGAGGGAGGATTGGTGGCTGCCGACCGCTGGTCCTTCGGACACCACTGAAGGGAGCGGAGATGGATCCGCCCGAAAGGAACGAGCTTCTCCAGCGAGGAGAGGTGACCTAGAAGAGCTTGCCACTGGAGGGCTGCAATGCTGAGTCGATCAGCATTCCCAGATACTTCACCTTCTGCTTAGGAATGAGGTACGACTTCTCGCAGTTCACCACGATCCCCAGATTGCGACAGACTGCCAGAAGTGAGTCTCGATCCTGAATCAACTGCTCCTGCTAGGGACCGAAGATCAGTCAGTCGTCGAGGTACATCAGTATGCGGATGCCCCTCGAGTGGGCCCAAGCTGCTACCGTCGTGAACACTCGCGTGGACACTTGGGGAGCTGTGCACAGTCCGAAGCACAGGACTTTGAACTGTTACACCGTGCCCTGGAAGGTGAATCGGAGGTACATTCTAGACGACCGATGAACTGGTACTTGAAAGTACGCATCCTTCAAGTCTATCGATAGCATGAAGTCGTACTGCCTGATGGCTAAAAGCACAGTGCAAACTGTTAGCATCTTGAACGCAGTTTGCTGAACAAACTTGTTCAATGGCGAAAGGTCGATGATCGGTCTCCAACCTCCTGGTGACTGATCGTGTACGACTTCTAGCGCATCCTTCTCCAACATTTCCTGGACCTCCGCCTCCAAGGTCAGAGCCTTCAGGGATGTTGGAGCGTATGTGTGGAACGCTATTGGAGTGGAGGATAGGGGGGCCGATAAAGCACGAATGGGAGCTTGTACCCTTCGCGAAGGGTTGATACTACCCATTCCTCGGCCCCGAGGTGCTGCCCAATGGCACGATAGGCAGCATGGCAAATGGAAAGCCAATCTCAGCATTTCCCTTTCCCTTGCTTGCCCCTGTTCTTTCCCCGACGTGGAGGAGCTCCCGAGGGAGGCTGAAAGGTCTGTTTGGGGCAGAACCCTTCTGAACAGATGCAGGTCTCAGCTGCACAGGAGCACGACCAGTGGTACCCTTGCTACTTCCCGTGGGCTTGGCCTGGACCGGCCTGGCTGCGGATGGTTTCGCGGGACCAGGTCCCTTGAAACTCACAGCCTGCGCCTGGTGGATAATTGAGTCCTTCGAGGCGCCATTTATCCCATGCGGCCCGAACTTCCTCTGGTGGAAAGAGAGAAGTTGCAGCTCTAATAGGAGTGTTCCTGAGTGCCAGGGCTTCTCCTGAACCAATGTCTCGCCAAACGAGAGGCTACTGCCTCGCGTTTTTTGAGGACCAGATTGGCATACTGGGTAGCAAGCTGGTCCAAGAGAAAAGCAACAGCTTTCCCACCAGACAGAGGCCAAATTCGGGGGTAGCGAGCTTGGTGTCCCGTGTGAACACTGTGGCCTTACCACACCAGTGGTCAAGCCATGAAGCAGCCTTGAGAGCAGCTACAGAGATGGACTCCATAGTTGAAATCTCAGAGGCCAAGATGGCCACTCTCTGGGATTTCAAGCTCTCGACTGGGAACCCCCAGCAAGCGCTCCGACTGCGGCGTCGAGAGGGAGAGGAAAAGACACAGAAGACTCTGTGACATAGTACCTCTTCTGTCGCTGAAATGGTTGAGGGAGAAGCTTGTTCAAACCTTGGCTCCTAAGCGAGTCACCAGGTCCTGCGAACTGGTCACTCACTCGGTCCAATGCTCGAGCAGCCTGTCTCAATCAGGGTAATGTGAGGGGGCATGAACTGCCTTCGGGAGCTCCCCCATAGGATCTCCAAGGCTGTACACTTATCTCGGACACTACCTCAGGAGGAGCCCTGAGGCCATTAATCTCCCACATGGGGTTAATGACCTCTAGGAACTGCGACTCCACCCCGGGATCTTCCGTCTCCACAGCCCGTGAAGGCCGTGGAAGTGGCTGATCTCTCGGTCCCTGCTACATCCGTAGGTGTAGGGGAAGCGACATGCTGCACGGGTGATGACCCTTGCTCTGGTCCTAGGACCGAACCAGACGTGTATTCAGGAGTCAAGAAAGGGTTCATCACCGACGGAATACATCGAGGTTCCCACTGCGACCGATTGCGTGACTAGTCGCTGTGAGCCCCACGAAGCTCCCGAAGGAGCTCGAGTGCAAGCGGGGTCACTGAGAACTGCAGCGCTTACACCAGGAGGTGTAGACAGGTTAGTCGCGCGAGTGGTGCGTGCCGCCTCACCTGTTACATGGCTAGAAAGCATGGGGGTTGGCTGCATCTCACGCGGCTGGTATGCGCGAGAGCTAGCCTGGTCATGCACGACCGTCCCCCATGCTGCGGGCTGAGCCGCGAGGTGGATCCATGCCAGGCGGGTCGAGTGCGCGACTGTCTGGGCCTGCTCCCTGCTCACGCGACACGAGTTGCTGAGTCGGTCCGCGTGGCTACCCCTTGTGGAGGTAGTCGTACGTACTGCAGATTCTTCACGAGAACTACAGCTGAGATTTCTCGAGCCGAAGCTAGGACTCTCCTTTACCCGCTCAAGAGTGGTTCAATTCGAGTCTGAGCAGTAGATCGGGGATCAGAGGACCCAGTCACAATGCTCTGGGAGACGATACCTACGCCCTCGAGCGCGGTTGTTGTGCATGGAGGCCTTGCGCGGGATTCACCGTGAACAATCCCACTAGTGCGGGGGACACAGGAATCTTGCACATCGCCCTCATTCTCCAGACTAGGCCAAACACCCTGGTAAAGACCTGAGGTGCTGTCGCGAGACCGAAGCAGAGAACCTTGGACTGGTAAATCCTGCCCTCGTGTATGGATCCGAGATACTTCCTGGAAGACGGATGGATTGGGATCTGGAAGTGTGGGTCCTTGAGATCCAGTGTGCACATGGAGTCCCTTGGTCGAATGGCCTGGATGACTGTGTCTGCTGTCTCCATCCGGAACAGAGTCTGTTAAACAAACTTGTTCAGGGGAGAGAGATCGATGACTGATCTCCAGCCTCCAGTCACCTTTCTCACCAAACAAATTTGACTTGTAAAAGCCTAGAGACCCATCCACGATCTCTTGGAGAGCGCCTTTCTGCAGCATGGTCTGGATGAAGATTGCCGTTCCTAGCGGGAGTGACCACCTCGGCCGCTCCCTTCTTCCCTCTTACAGACTTGCTCCCTTTCTGGCCTTTGGACTGAAAGGGACGCTTTGACACCTTAGATGGTCCCGAGGACCTGGAAGTTGAGGGGTTGGAGGTAGCCTGCTGACCACGAGTAGACTGGGATGGTCTTTGATAGGGCCTGGATGTTTTGGCCCCATGGAGGAGAGAATCGTTTGACAATTTTCTTCATCAGAATCGTTTGACAATTTTCTTCATCTCTCAACCTCCTCGGGAACAAAGAAAGATGAACCTTTAAGGGTGGAATTCCTCAACCGTGAGACTTCCACCTTCGCCACCTACTTGTGGAATTTCCCTATGACAGTAGCCCTCTTCTTGAGTATGGCATTCACCAACATTTGTTGTGCGATAAAAACTCAAGAGTTGGGGTACCTGACAATAAGAAAGATTCCAAGGACTTCCTTGTGGACTTCTTCGAAAGATTGTGGGAGCGCACAATGTAGCCCAAGGACCCAAACCATAGGTCAAGCCACGAAGCAGCCTGCATGGCATACTTTGCGCCTCTTGCTATGTTTAGGAGCTCAACTGCCGTGAAGGAGGCTCTCCAAGTAGAGGGGGTTTGGGTAGGAAGACCCTTCGTAAGAAACTCCAACGAAGTGTCGAGGGATATGGTGGAATGTGGTTCCTTCTCGATCTCATAATACTTCCAATGTAAGACAAAAGGAAGTGGTAAAGATCGCAAGGAGGAACCTGCCTTCAAGGAACTAAAAGCTCTAACTATCTGAGCGATAGATTTCCTTATGGTGGCTGTCAGGCCTTTAGACCAGGGCAGAATTGCACTGGTCTTACGGGGCCTTTGGGTTCCAAAGATTTCATCGAAACTTATCACCTTCCCATCCTGGGTGGTGGTACCAGGAGTAGACAGCCTATTGATGGCCCTCATGCAAGAGAGGATCTGCCAAAAGGTATGCTCCGACTCTTTTCTCTCTTGTTTCGAGTGAAAATTCAGACTAGCTGTCCTCGGAAGATATTTGTCATCAGTATCCATTCAATCCACAACCTCCAGGCTTACATCCAGAGCTTAGGGTAGGTCAGGGTTGTAAACTAGGTTGCTTAAGGGACCTGCCCCAATTCCACCTTTGCCAAACGGTTTTCCCTTGCCTTGGCGTTCTTAGGTTTGGTCTTGGTGTCCTAAGATTCCCTTCATGCAGGGAGTTGTTCCTCCACGATGTTGGAAGGAACCACTTGCGAGGGTTTAGGGACACCAGTTGCAAAAGCCTTAGCTACAGGAGTCGAAGACTCTTCCTCTGCTGGAGGTAAGGATATTGGATGCTGGTCAGGAGGTACTCAATTTCTTAAGGGTTGGACAGTAATCTCCCGGGGCGAGTCGATGTCCCTGCTCGT
Source organism: Palaemon carinicauda (assembly GCF_036898095.1). Taxonomy (NCBI): domain Eukaryota; kingdom Metazoa; phylum Arthropoda; class Malacostraca; order Decapoda; family Palaemonidae; genus Palaemon; species Palaemon carinicauda. The sequence goes on from NC_090745.1 coordinate 86,614,301, forward strand.
CCTAGGGTGGAGTTACGTTTCTCCTCCTCTGTCGCTTCGTCAAGATCTCCCAAGCCTTCACTGGAATAAAGGGAAAGTTCTCAAGGATGGATCAGTGGCTGAAGGCACCTCGGCACTAGATCACGAGGGGGATGATCGTCGCGCCTTGTTTGACAACAGTCTCCTTCGAGGGTCAGAACTCTTATGCGACAAACTCGAATTGGACTCTAAGAGAATCCGAGGAGTGGCCCTGACTGGAGCAGTCGGGGGCTGTGGGAGTGGAGGAGCCACAGCCAAGGACTTTTGTAGGGTAGTTAGAAAAGCACTAACCAATAAGGGGAGATCAGCAACCTTCGAGAAGTTCTGGGTTTCCCTAAAGAATCCAGGAGGAGAACATTGTCTACGAGGAACCCTAAAATGAGCCGAGTCATTGTAGGAGAGAGCCTCTGTGGCAACAAGAGATCTAACTTCGTCCAGCGACGAGGATGGTCCAGGCTAAAAGGTACATTGGCTTATCTATTAGTAGGCTCCTTAAACCCTTCTGGGAAGGGTATTGGTGGCCTGCAGCTAGGGGTGGTAGAATCTGGAGGCAGAGGTGCTTCAACCGCACATGCTCACAATTCCGATAACGCCACTCATCAATCGCTCGTGAAAATCCCTGATTTGCGAGTGAAATTGCGAGTTTCGCTCGACAATGGGCGCAATTCATGAGTAGAGATGCTCTTCACACGACCACTAGGAGCCATCTTGGACGATGGAAGCTTTGAGCATTCTTGTTGCTTCAAAAGGCTGCCTACGCCATACGTAGTAGGCAGTTGGGGCTTCTAAGTAAGGGCAACTCGAAGCGTTGTTAAGTGCGTCACAGAGGAACACTGAGAACATCGCATAGGCGAACGCTTCGCTAAAGCACCCCAGGCAGCAAAGGGCACTAGGGGTAGCTTAGCTGGACACCTGTCTGTAGGCTGTTCCATTGCAAGATCAGGTTCGTTCTGACTTCATTTGGGAGATGGACGAGTTGAGCAGTGATGTGCAGATGGACTGCACGCATGTGCTTAACTCTTCCTCTCAACGAGGAATGTCTAGATCATGATCATGAACGCAATGTTCGCGATCGTGAACGTTCTATTCGTGATATCGAGCGTCTAGCCTGAACGCCGTGAACGTCTTGAGTGCCAAGCATGCAAACCTGAGCGTTGGCCTCGAGATAGTGAAAGTCGCCCTTGCGAGCATGAGCGTCACCCTCGTGAGCGTGAGCATTATCCTCGTGATCTTGATCAATGCGATCTAGAACACGAGCGTCCAGACCTGGATCTAGACCTAGTTGCTCATGATCAAGATGACAGCGATCGCAAGACTTTTCCTAGTGAAGAGGAACGCCTCCTAGAAGAGCGTTGAGACTGTTGGCCTCGTGAGCGTGATCCTCTACAGCAAGAACGCGTTCTGGAAGAAGTGTTGAGATCGCGATAACCTACGATCTCTATGATGAGTTTCAGATCCTCGTGAATGACAATCAGAAGACGAGTGTCCCAAAGGGCGAGGAGATGGAGTCTCTCGTCCTCGTGCGCCACTGGTAGAAGGAGCGCTGATATCATGAAGATCATCTCCTCCAGTCAAAGTATTTCTGTGGGGAGAAACATGAGGCTGAGGGTTAAGAGATGACGATGTCCCAGGATGGTGATCAGGACCGTCGTCAGTGGGAGGCGGCTGGAGGGGGGAATGCGAGCGATCGCCTCATCCATGCGGGGAGGGTCCACGAGAGGGCAACAGGTGGACTTTGCAACCTCCAAAGCACAGGATGTTGAGGGCTCTAGAGTAGGATCCTGCTAGGCACCATGCTGAAGGAGTTAAAGTAGGGCTTCATTCGTAGGGGGTGCAGAAACCCCTAAAGACGGCCCCGCCTGCAACACATCTGCAAGGAAGAAAGGCTCCCCGGTGGCTGGAGGTGAAGTTGCTCCTCTGGGGGAAGCAACTAACCTCCCCAGTACCCCAAGGTTGCCAAGGAATTATCCAGTCTGCACTCCTGCTCAATCATCCTCCAAAGGAAAGCGAGCGAGAAGGAGCTTTAGAAAGAGGTTTGAGAAGAAGAACGTACTTTACTCGACCCTGAGGGAGAAAGATTGTGCTTCACGTTCTTCTTCCTGCGCCGTCCAAACTTCTCCCATTGGGAGGCAGGAGACTCTTCATAGGGCAAACCCTGCTCGTAACGATGCCCTCTACAAAATGGACACAGAGAGTGCAGGTCAGTACTCACCGAAGAAACGAAGGTACTGCACGAAGCACCCTTGCGCCCAGGACATGTCAGCATGAGGGCGATCAGAAGAAGACAAACATACCTGTAAAGAGAAAGAAAAAATTGAAAAGTCCAATGACAGCCTTTGGAAGAGAGTGGAGACGTCCGTTCTCTACAAGCCAAAAGAAAAAAGTGACATAGCTCACAGCTAAGAGTGTACAGTATACCGTATATAGGTAGCTGGGTAACCGCCAGCCAACCCCTGCCAACCCACTCAAGTAGTTAGGCAGAGTTGCCACTTCGCACTTTTAGTCTAATGGCTACCTTCCAGCTTCGCCAAAGGATAATCCACATAAATAACGAAAGGTTTGTTAGTATGGGAACAAATGTCTTTTTGATAGGAACAGGGTTTACATATACTGTACCTTTGTAAAGTTTAAATTTTGTTTTCATTCTTATTTTGGACAAGCTTTTCAAATGAAAAGATGGAGATGGACGAGTTGAGCAGTGATGTGCAGATGGACTGCACGCATGTGCTTAACTCTTCCTCTCAACGAGGAATGTCTAGATCATGATCATGAACGCAATGTTCGCGATCGTGAACGTTCTATTCGTGATATCGAGCGTCTAGCCTGAACGCCGTGAACGTCTTGAGTGCCAAGCATGCAAACCTGAGCGTTGGCCTCGAGATAGTGAAAGTCGCCCTTGCGAGCATGAGCGTCACCCTCGTGAGCGTGAGCATTATCCTCGTGATCTTGATCAATGCGATCTAGAACACGAGCGTCCAGACCTGGATCTAGACCTAGTTGCTCATGATCAAGATGACAGCGATCGCAAGACTTTTCCTAGTGAAGAGGAACGCCTCCTAGGAGAGCGTTGAGACTGTTGGCCTCGTGAGCGTGATCCTCTACAGCAAGAACGCGTTCTGGAAGAAGTGTTGAGATCGCGATAACCTACGATCTCTATGATGAGTTTCAGATCCTCGTGAATGACAATCAGAAGACGAGTGTCCCAAAGGGCGAGGAGATGGAGTCTCTCGTCCTCGTGCGCCACTGGTAGAAGGAGCGCTGATATCATGAAGATCATCTCCTCCAGTCAAAGTATTTCTGTGGGGAGAAACATGAGGCTGAGGGTTAAGAGATGACGATGTCCCAGGATGGTGATCAGGACCGTCGTCAGTGGGAGGCGGCTGGAGGGGGGAATGCGAGCGATCGCCTCATCCATGCGGGGAGGGTCCACGAGAGGGCAACAGGTGGACTTTGCAACCTCCAAAGCACAGGATGTTGAGGGCTCTAGAGTAGGATCCTGCTAGGCACCATGCTGAAGGAGTTAAAGTAGGGCTTCATTCATAGGGGGTGCAGAAACCCCTAAAGACGGCCCCGCCTGCAACACATCTGCAAGGAAGAAAGGCTCCCCGGTGGCTGGAGGTGAAGTTGCTCCTCTGGGGGAAGCAACTAACCTCCCCAGTACCCCAAGGTTGCCAAGGAATTATCCAGTCTGCACTCCTGCTCAATCATCCTCCAAAGGAAAGCGAGCGAGAAGGAGCTTTAGAAAGAGGTTTGAGAAGAAGAACGTACTTTACTCGACCCTGAGGGAGAAAGATTGTGCTTCACGTTCTTCTTCCTGCGCCGTCCAAACTTCTCCCATTGGGAGGCAGGAGACTCTTCATAGGGCAAACCCTGCTCGTAACGATGCCCTCTACAAAATGGACACAGAGAGTGCAGGTCAGTACTCACCGAAGAAACGAAGGTACTGCACGAAGCACCCTTGCGCCCAGGACATGTCAGCATGAGGGCGATCAGAAGAAGACAAACATACCTGTAAAGAGAAAGAAAAAATTGAAAAGTCCAATGACAGCCTTTGGAAGAGAGTGGAGACGTCCGTTCTCTACAAGCCAAAAGAAAAAAGTGACATAGCTCACAGCTAAGAGTGTACAGTATACCGTATATAGGTAGCTGGGTAACCGCCAGCCAACCCCTGCCAACCCACTCAAGTAGTTAGGCAGAGTTGCCACTTCGCACTTTTAGTCTAATGGCTACCTTCCAGCTTCGCCAAAGGATAATCCACATAAATAACGAAAGGTTTGTTAGTATGGGAACAAATGTCTTTTTGATAGGAACAGGGTTTACATATACTGTACCTTTGTAAAGTTTAAATTTTGTTTTCATTCTTATTTTGGACAAGCTTTTCAAATGAAAAGATGGAGATGGACGAGTTGAGCAGTGATGTGCAGATGGACTGCACGCATGTGCTTAACTCTTCCTCTCAACGAGGAATGTCTAGATCATGATCATGAACGCAATGTTCGCGATCGTGAACGTTCTATTCGTGATATCGAGCGTCTAGCCTGAACGCCGTGAACGTCTTGAGTGCCAAGCATGCAAACCTGAGCGTTGGCCTCGAGATAGTGAAAGTCGCCCTTGCGAGCATGAGCGTCACCCTCGTGAGCGTGAGCATTATCCTCGTGATCTTGATCAATGCGATCTAGAACACGAGCGTCCAGACCTGGATCTAGACCTAGTTGCTCATGATCAAGATGACAGCGATCGCAAGACTTTTCCTAGTGAAGAGGAACGCCTCCTAGGAGAGCGTTGAGACTGTTGGCCTCGTGAGCGTGATCCTCTACAGCAAGAACGCGTTCTGGAAGAAGTGTTGAGATCGCGATAACCTACGATCTCTATGATGAGTTTCAGATCCTCGTGAATGACAATCAGAAGACGAGTGTCCCAAAGGGCGAGGAGATGGAGTCTCTCGTCCTCGTGCGCCACTGGTAGAAGGAGCGCTGATATCATGAAGATCATCTCCTCCAGTCAAAGTATTTCTGTGGGGAGAAACATGAGGCTGAGGGTTAAGAGATGACGATGTCCCAGGATGGTGATCAGGACCGTCGTCAGTGGGAGGCGGCTGGAGGGGGGAATGCGAGCGATCGCCTCATCCATGCGGGGAGGGTCCACGAGAGGGCAACAGGTGGACTTTGCAACCTCCAAAGCACAGGATGTTGAGGGCTCTAGAGTAGGATCCTGCTAGGCACCATGCTGAAGGAGTTAAAGTAGGGCTTCATTCGTAGGGGGTGCAGAAACCCCTAAAGACGGCCCCGCCTGCAACACATCTGCAAGGAAGAAAGGCTCCCCGGTGGCTGGAGGTGAAGTTGCTCCTCTGGGGGAAGCAACTAACCTCCCCAGTACCCCAAGGTTGCCAAGGAATTATCCAGTCTGCACTCCTGCTCAATCATCCTCCAAAGGAAAGCGAGCGAGAAGGAGCTTTAGAAAGAGGTTTGAGAAGAAGAACGTACTTTACTCGACCCTGAGGGAGAAAGATTGTGCTTCACGTTCTTCTTCCTGCGCCGTCCAAACTTCTCCCATTGGGAGGCAGGAGACTCTTCATAGGGCAAACCCTGCTCGTAACGATGCCCTCTACAAAATGGACACAGAGAGTGCAGGTCAGTACTCACCGAAGAAACGAAGGTACTGCACGAAGCACCCTTGCGCCCAGGACATGTCAGCATGAGGGCGATCAGAAGAAGACAAACATACCTGTAAAGAGAAAGAAAAAATTGAAAAGTCCAATGACAGCCTTTGGAAGAGAGTGGAGACGTCCGTTCTCTACAAGCCAAAAGAAAAAAGTGACATAGCTCACAGCTAAGAGTGTACAGTATACCGTATATAGGTAGCTGGGTAACCGCCAGCCAACCCCTGCCAACCCACTCAAGTAGTTAGGCAGAGTTGCCACTTCGCACTTTTAGTCTAATGGCTACCTTCCAGCTTCGCCAAAGGATAATCCACATAAATAACGAAAGGTTTGTTAGTATGGGAACAAATGTCTTTTTGATAGGAACAGGGTTTACATATACTGTACCTTTGTAAAGTTTAAATTTTGTTTTCATTCTTATTTTGGACAAGCTTTTCAAATGAAATATTACGACTACATAAACTACAGTTTCATGGAAATAGAAGATTTTTAATTAATAAATAATGATTTGCTAGTTACACTGTAAACTAAACACTACTTACCTTAAACCACCATGTAAAGATTTAGTAATAGCAACTGTCCCCACAATATTCTTTTTCAGACCATCTAAATTTATTGCTCTTGCATCAAGATCAGTTTCACTCAGAAAGTCATATTCAATCTGTAAAAAAAAAAGAAAAAAAAAATATTATTATCTACATAGTTACAGAAATAAGCACTGTTCTTAACATAGCTTCAATATTTCACAGCCCAAAACCCCAATTTCCAATATACCTATTAGGGACCATTAAAACCAGTCTAAATTGATAATGCTCCATGATTAATAGCTTAGTTTCCCATGAATGCAACCTTTAATGCTTGAAATTAATTTATTGTTGCTTTCATAGCTTTTCATTGCTATGACGAATAAAATTAATCAACATTAAAATACTGAAAAAGTTCATAGGAAAATGCATCATTAAAAGATTGTTTAACTATAAACCTACTAACTGAAGAATACTTATCTTTATGCACTGAATGAATTCAAAGATGCTCAAAACTTGAAAAAAAGATAAATAGTAAGCCTCCTTCAGGTCTCAGAAAACAAGGATAACTTATTGTGTCTATGTACTGCAATGTTTCCAGTTATTATTAGTTTTCATTTTTAAATCCCACTATTGTGTTAAATTTTAATCTTCGAAATACATATTCCAACTAAAATATTTTTAGAAAAATATTACAGGTTTGTGTTCCCTGTTTAGTCATTTCATCAGTAAAGTTTTAAATAATTTAAGAGGCAGGAATAGCAGAAATTGAGGACTTGGTGATAGAGATTACCCCCCAACACATCATTCTCGGTCCCAGCCATAGGATGTCGAGCTGGACTGCCATCAAAACAATTAATTTCAATAAAATTATACTACTCACATTCCAGTGTTTATGATGTTTAAATATATTTGTTCATTAATTTGTTCATTGGGATTGGCAATAAAACAAAAACAAACCAATATTTTCCTTTTATGCAGCGTGTTTAGGAAGAAGTGGACATAGAATCGCCTTCATTTCATTTAAGGATACAGTAACTGAAACAACATTTGTAATAACATCATTTTTACACAAACCTTATGGGATAAGATATCGGTTGCTGCAAAAGCTAGCCCATAGGCAGATGGTTATGTAATTTAGCAGTTGTTTTATGCTAAAGATATTAGATAAAGTTTTTGACCTTGTCTTATCTAAAGGTTGTCCTATGTGTGGCAACATACAGCAATTCATAAATACCTGCTTATCATTATTACTATAATTAGCCTACTGCCCTCATTAGGCTATAAAACGGATTTTGAGCGAAGCGAAAAATCTATTTTTGGGTGAGATAGCCATGTCGTCCTGATGGAAGGTTCCTTTAAGTAGCTTCCTAGGGTATATTTGACTACAGTCATATTCCCAGAGAATTTACCTTAAGGTCTCCAGAATTTTAACTCCTGGCGCGAATATCCCTAAAGTTTCCCTTTAGGGATATGGCATAATATCACAGGACGTATTCTTGACACGCCACATAGCAATCTTCACCCCGAATAGCGTTTACGCTTCGAGGGGGAAAGTGGCAAAAAACCAAGGGTAGCCGTTAATAAGGTACCCTTCCTCCGTTACTATTTGAGTATCTAGATTATTATTATTATTATTATTACTATCCAAGCTACAACCCTAGTTGGAAAAGCAAGATGCTATAAGCCCAGGGGCTCCAACAGGGAAAAATAGCCCAGTGAGGAAAGGAAATAAGGAAATAAATAAATGAAGAGAACAAATTAACAATAAATCATTCTAAAAACAGTAACGTCAAAACAGACATGTCATATATAAACTATTAACAGCATCAAAAACAAATATGTCATAAATAAACTATAAAAAGACTCATGTCCGCCTGGTCAACAAAAAAGCATTTGCTCCAACTTTGAACTTTTGAAGTTCTACTGATTCAACCACCCGATTAGGAAGATCATTCCACAACTTGGTAACAGCTGGAATAAAACTTCTAGAGTACTGCGTAGTATTGAGTCTCGTGATGGAGAAGGCCTGGCTATTAGAATTAACTGCCTGCCTAGTATTACGAACAGGATAGAATTGTCCAGAGAGATCTGAATGTAAAGGATGGTCAGAGTTATGAAAAATCTTATGGCGCCATCATCGCCGCCATGATTATTCCTTGTAGCGTTGAGCAAGGTGCTACAGATACAGTAGATTCGGGAGGGATCTGCCAAAGCCTTTTCATAAAACGGAGGGTGGGTCCATCAGGACGACATGGCTATCTCACCCAAAAATAGAAGGCTCAAGCCATGTCGTCCTGATGGAAGGTTACCAGAGCATTAATGTATCTGTGGATTTTCTATTGTGCCTTAACCACAAGACAATATTTCCTTGGTCACTCAGACCTTAGGGACATATGATGTTACCGTTATACGTCATTACTTCTAATCATGAACTATGTTAGTGCTTCCTGCCCCCCTACAGGGAAGAGTCATCCCAGACTCAGGAAAAAGTCTCAAGGTTTGCATATTCCATATGAACAAACCTAGCAACAAAAGGTATACAGGTCTCACTAAATACCCAATCAGTCGAAGTTTGTATTCCCAATACGAACAAATGTTTATAGCATCCAAGGCATACAGGATTAGCTGTATGCGAAGACAGACAGGTTTGTATTCGTGTAGAAACAAGGTATGTATACACAGAAAAAAGGTTTGTCTACATGTAAGAACAAAGTTATTACAGTTGTTCTCGTGTTAATAAGCAGATAAAAAGGGGAATAATAAATAATGCTCTTACAAATCTTCATTTATTTGAATTTGGGTCGAAATAAGACGCAAATACCAATCAATTTTTTATTGGTAATCAAAAATTTTTTAATTCAACATACATTTTATAGTAACACAAAAAATGTTAGTGAATAATAATAAACATAAAACATACAGGCAAGCTCAGAAATACTTGTTTCACCTGAAAAGAAACAATCATAATGCCACCAAACTGAAAATTTAATAAATTTTCTAATATACATTTCAGTGAATGACTGTCTTTTCACACTGTGTAAAAAGCACATGGCACAAGTGTTAACTTTTTATGTTTCTTCACCTTTAGTATCTGGAACAGTCCATAGTGTTACCCTGGTGACACTTCACTTTACATGTTGCACTGTAAGGTGTCAACACGCACACCCTGTACATGACAGTCCCAATCAATTCACTGTTCCTCGCACCACTAAGTGACAGGTTTTAGTACACTACCTGCCGCCACCAAATATCTTTTTAACTCTTGCACTTGCTTCGCGTAGTGTTTGAAAAACATTCTGGATGACTTCCATCCAGTATACGAGCGAAGACGCTCAAAATCCATGTACTGTATTGGAAAGAATTCAATAACGAAGCACTCTTTCTAGGATCGTGACCTGCGGGTGTGCTGTCCGGATCCACTCTGCGAATGAAGTAGGTGATCTTCGCCCTTAATTGTTCTAGCGACAAGTTTGAACCTGATGTTTCTCCTTTAAACAGCTGTCCTCCCCTGAAGTCTGAAGTTCTATGAAGATAGACCTTTAGGCACTCCACTGGGCACAGTGAGACATCTTCCTTCAGAGGGCAGATTCTCCAGGGACCCCACGTTTTGGTAGGTAGCTCATTCTTGGCGAGAAATGTTGGGTCAGGAAAAAGATTCAGTTCTCCCCCTTCTGTGAACTGAATATGGCCCTCATCCCGAGAAAGGGCCACTATTTCACTCACTCTGGCCCCCAAGGCTAGAGCAAACAAGAATATAACTTTTTGAGTCAAATCTTTCAGAGAGCAGTCCTCATTATTCACTGTTGATGCAAAGTGAAGAACCTTATCCAAGGACCATGAGATGGGCCTCGGAAAAGCTGCAGGCCTAAGTCTAGCACAAGCCTTAGGGATCTTGTTATAAATTTCATTGGAAAAGTCTACTTGGAAGGCGTACAGCAAAGGTCTAGCCAAGGCAGATTTACACGTTGTTATCGTGTTGGCTGCTAAACCTTGTTCATGAAGGTGAATAAAAAAGGATAAACAGAAATCTGTTGAGATCTCTTGGTTTCTTTGCCTTGACAAAAGCAACCCATTTCTTCCAAGACGACTCATATTGTCTTCTGGTAGATTTAGACTTATATTCTTCTAAAAAGTCTATACTGTCTCTCGAAATCCCAAACCTTTTCTTAACTGCTAAGGAGAGAAAATCATGAGATGAAGGTCTTGGGTTTTCCATGATGAAGCGAAGACAGTCGACTTCTGTACTTGAGTCAGAACTGGGTCCGGCAACAGGACCAGCCTCGGCTGCAATTCCAATACTAGAGGGAACCAGTTGCTCATCGGCCACTTGGGAGCCAATAGAGCTGCTGTTCCCTGGAAGGATCTCAGCTTGTTGAGGACCTTCAACAGAAGGTGGGTTGGAGGGAACAGGTAAATCCTGGTCCATCTGTGCCAGTCGAGGGACATGGCATCAACTGCTTCAGCTAGAGGTTCCTCGTATGGGGCCACATAACGAAGTAGCTTCTTGTTGTCGCTCATCGCGAAGAGGTCGATCTGCAGTTCTGGGACTTGACGTAAGATGAAGGAGAATGATCCTGCGTTTAGGGACCATTCTGACTCTATCGGCATGAGCCTGGATAGAGCGTCCGCTGTCACATTGCGGAACCCTTGAAGGTGAACTGCTGATAAATGCCATCTCTTCTTTTCCGCAAAGCGGAAGATGGCCAACATCACATGGTTGATTTGGGGTGATCTCGAACCTTGACGATTCAGACATCTCATTATCACCTCGCTGTCTGAAATCAGTCTTATGTGGACTGAACGGCGAGGGGACAATATCTTCAGCGTGAGAAATACTGCCATGGCCTCCAGAATGTTGATGTGGAAGGTCTTGAATAGAGCAGACCAAGTCCCTTGGACTTTCCGTTGGTGAGAGTGACCTCCCCATCCTTCCTTTGATGCGTCTGTGTGGATGATGACTGAAGGTGGAGGTGGTTGCAAAGTTACCAATTTCTTCAGGTTCTTGGCCTTTGACCATGGCTTGAGAAGTGATCGTAGTTGAGTCGGTATTGGTCTTCTTAGATCTCTTCGAGCGTTTGATGCGTATCTTCTCCAGACTCCTGATGCATCCTTTAATTGTGCTCTTAGCACCGGGTCTGTCACTGATGTGAACTGAAGGGAGCCCAGCACTCTCTCCTGTTGGCGTCTTGATATCCAATCGGATTTCAGAAGTCTCTTGACAGATCTCGCTATCTCTCTCCTCTTCTTTGATGGAATGGAAAGGTGGTGTGACTAAGTTCCAATGTATTCCCAGCCATTGAAACTCCTGAGCTGGAGATAGTCGAGACTTTTTGACATTGAACTTGAATCCCAGATGTTCCAGGAACTGGATCACTTTCTTGGATGCTTGCATGCATTCCGGCTCGGATGCTGCCCACACCAGCCAATTGCCCAGGTAGGTTACCACCTGGACACCTTCTAGGCGTAGTTGTTGAACGACTGCATCTGCAAGCTTTGTGAGAATCCTTGGGGCTATGTTTAGCCTGAAGGGCATGACTCTGAAGACGTAGTTCTTCTTCTGTAGCCTGAATCCTAGGTAGTAGGAAAGTTGGCGATTGATAGGAATGTGCCAATAGGCATCTGCCATGTCTCTGGAGACTGTGTACACCCATTCGGGCAGCAGGGTCCTTATGTGTTGAAGGGTCAACATCCTGAACTTGTAGTTTACTATGAACTTGTTGAGTGACGACAAGTCCAGAATGACTCTGAGTTTGTCTGAGTCCTTGGGAACACAAAACAGCCTTCCTTGGAATTTGATGGACTTTGCCCTCCTTATTACCCTTTTGCTCAAGAGTTCTCGAGTATATTCTTCCAGAACAGGGGCGGAGTGTTGGAAGAATTGGGGAAATGGTGGAGGAGCTATCTTCCAGCTCCAACCTAGTCCGTTCTTGATCAGGCTGTGGGCCCAGGGATCGAAGGTCCAGCGATCCCGAAATGAGTGGAGTCTTCCTGCTACCGGAAGCATCTCATTGCTTCAGATGATTGGAGAACTTGCCTCCTTGACCACGCCCTCCACTACTTCCCCTTCCTCTTGAGGGGCGTCTAGAGGAACCTCTATATGACCCTCTACCTTTAGGGCAAAAGGTAGTGGTCTGCCTCTCATAAGTGGGAGTATAGGCTGGTGACTGGGTCACCACCTGCTGGGGTACCATCTAGTAGGTGGGTTGGGGTTGTGCCACCATCTGGGGCACCGCGGTCATGGGAAGTTGTTGTTGTTGTCTGGCGGAGCGAGAGGGCAACCTTGGCCTCTTTGTCTTCCTTTTTGGTTGAGGACCCTCATCCGGGGAATACCTTTTTGACGACATGCCCCACTTCTGGAGAAGATTCCTATTCTCCGTGGCAGCCTTGTCAACTATTTCCTTGACCACTTCACTCGGGAAGAAGTCCTTTCCCCAGATATTGAAAGATATCAACTTCCTGGGTTCGTGCCTCACCGCAGCCGAACTCCCTACAAGCCCTTCTGGCCCAAACGAAGCCATACAGGTCCCTGATTAGTGTTGCCAAGTGTGTCTTGGCCACGACCATAAACATATCTGGGTTTCTATGGTCGCTTGCCATTGCCTCCAAGGTGGTCTGGAGGGATAGAGATGCGGCAAGCCTTTATTTTGTCTCTTGCTCTCTGAGCAAGAGAAATTCAGACAACTTAGGCAGGTTCTCACTGAACTGGCGTCCAGCAATATCCGGCTCCAACTTCCCGTAAGATGTATTTCCTTCCAGTCCTTATGGTCTGTAGGCAGAGCTAGGGATAAGGGTCTACACTCGTCAAGTGTAGGACAAGGTTTCCCCGCTTCTACTACCTTCATTACAGCATTGAACCCTTTTTCCATAAAGGGAAAGGCCCGAGTAGCTGGAGCAAGAAAGGAAGGGTGTTTCTTACTCAGGGCTGGCACCTTAGAATTAGTGAAGCTCTTGTCTTTCAGACTGCTAGCCAATAAAGCCTGAGCTTTTGCATGGTCAAGCACTATGACCTCTTTCGCCTCTGTCTCCTACTTCGACATGGGTTCCGCCTTCAGACGGACGAAGCAGTCTGGATAAGACTCAAAGCTAGGCCAAAAGTCAACATCTTCGATGAGGACAGATCCCAGCTTTTCTGAAATAAAAATTTTCCCATTTGTCATAGGCATGTACTCTGTATGCCTCCACGGGTTCACGTCAGAACATGAAGGAAGGTCCTTCACGTTGAGTCTCTTGTGAGACCCACGGGACGCTGCAAGCTGATGTATTTCCTTCCTTAATGCAGCTTCCCTTTCTTCACTCTGCCTCTGAAACCTCTCCATCATTGACATGAGGGTAGACAGAGTCTTCCCCATCTCATTAGATGGAGGAGCAGAGGACGTAGAGGGCACTGGTTCTGGGGCTGGAACCGACGAAACGGAAACCAATTCGACTTCATCCTCTTCGGTATCAGGAGCCAAGGTAGACTCCTCTTCCTGACCTCCTGCAAGAAGGTCCTTTTCAGTGTCTTCTGACACCTCTGAGATCCTCTCGTCTAGATGGATGTCCTTCATCGCATCCGAGACATCCGTATCTACGGAAATCTGGACGCAAGGGATCTCAGGGTGAGGCTGTGGTATGATGGCATCCGCAGACGCCTTAGGGAAAAGATAGGCCCGCATCCGTTCATTCGGAAGGTAAGGCTCCGTGGCATTCTTCTGGAAGCCGCAGACCCATCTACGCAGCGTACTCCGTGCTGCATCCCTTGACTGCGTTGTCTTGGGGTCATCAAAGGCCTCAGTAACCAAGGCACTGCAAACGTTACATACCTGGGGGTCCCAATACTTAAGAGGTCCTTTGGTGATGGAACAGCGGGAGTGCGCCCTGCACTCCTCATGGCCGCAGAAGTCCTTGCCCCGGACGTTGCAGAAGACGCTGCGGCACTTAGGTTGGTCCTCCTGTAAAGAGAGGAAAACAAAATGAGTATACGGTAGTTCATCTTACTTGATAAACTATATAAATATTATTAATAATATTTTGTCATTTTATTGCATAAAGCTTAGGATAGGTAAGCTAAAAATGAATTAGGAAAGACACATACATGTGTTTACTGCCCGGCTGATGGCTGTGACCACCCTCAAAATTAAAGCCTAGGGTTATCCTATTTAGGAAGCCCATTGGAAGAGTTCTACCTTGTAAGGATAGATAAGTGTAACTTAATACCAGCTTCCGAAAGGTTTATGATTGAGGGTCATTTGTAACTGATCATCTATCAGTATATAGAAAGAAATTTTCTTTCCTTATATAGTATGGTCTCAACAATACACTGCGCATGGACACACAGAGGATGTTGGAAAATTTAACTACTGTATATTTTATACTATAGTTTTCTGTTTGCTGTATGATCTATACTGCAAATATACTGGCTACTGTATAGTCATATACTGTAGATCTAGCCAGCATGTTGCCGGTAAGGCTAGCACCTGAGGCATAGTTCAGCCGGTGCATTGCCAGCTGTGATGGTTGCCGGCAGCCCGCCGGTTGCCAGCAGGTCGCCGGCCGCCGGCAGGCCACCGGCTGTCTGCGCACTAGTCCAGCCGGCTTCTTGTCGGTTAGGATAGTGGCCGGCAGTCTGAACCTTGGCCCAAGTCAATTGTGCCGGCGGCTCATGGCTGCCGGCGCACAAGTCCAGCCAACATTTTGCCAGCTAGGGCAGTGGCTGGCAGCTGCCGGTTAGGTTAGTACCCGGAGGCACTAGCCGATAGAGAGAGAGAAAGCAATAGTGAAGGATGATGTAAGAGCTCTGCCTTACTGCCTTCCTCCAGAATGAGGGTTCAAATGGAAAGGGAGAGTATATCTTTCAGGCTTCCATCCATCCACAACCATTGCCGGTCTCTGCCGGCCACAGGTTTGTGAAAGGCAGTCCAAGAGAGGACTGAAGAACACTCTACAGTAAAGGGATCCTCTGCCGGCAGCCAGCCCAGCCGGCACAGCACTCCCGGAGCCTTGCGTCCATACGGGAAAGCTGAGCGACTAGGCCACTACACCCAGAGGCCCAAGGCGGCCCTAAAACCTGCCAAATTGTAAGACAACGGCCAAAGGGTTGCGATGGCTAGGCCATCACTAAAGGACAGAGGTGGGAGGGGGGAGAGGGTCCTGTATGAGGTGTGGAAGGAGCCGGCAGGGTTGCTGGTCCTACCACACCTTAGACTCTGTTCCAGTATCGGCGCCATCCTAGGCAGCAGGAGAATATCTATTCTCCAGCCTAGGGTCTGCTAATACAGTAAAGGGGCTGGCAGCAATCTTGCCGCCCCCTAAACAAGAGAGAAACAGAGTTCCAGTGCCGGCGCCATCCTAGGCAGCAGAAGAATGTCTATTCTTCAGCCTAGGGTCTGCAAGCACAGGACTAGTCAACTAGACCACAGGGAGAAGGTAGCAATATCATATAAGGCCTTCAGGTGTGGTCTAGAGAGGTCTAGCCTCCTATGCCGGTGGCTTAATCCGACAGGGGAATGACTATTCACCCTGCTGGACAGCTGTCGGCACAAGACTATCTACTCTGAGGTTCTGATCAAAACCCAAAACCTGCCATCTGCAGTTACGGGGAAGGGACAGAAAACCCTAGCCTAGTCCTGCCTGAATGACAACTTGAGGCTCAACTAACTAGGGTTGTAGCCTAAGGCTAAACTCAGAGGGAAGGAGGGATTAGGCCTACCCTTAAATCTCCACTGGAGACAAGTATCGCTTTATATAATAATTCTAGGAGATATCTATCTCCACCTGAATTGATAAAACGATACGCGATGGTAACCGGGGAACATGTATGAAAGTATACTAAAGCCACTAGGCTAGTAGCCCAGTGGCAGCAAGAATCGACAACCTAAATCACCGAAACTCTCTCGTATACTATCTTTAGAAGAGGAAATTATTATGCAATCAATATATCTTACATGCATAAATTGCCTAAAAACCTTCATTTAATTTTATCAAACTAAGAATGTCTACTATATCATGCATAAAAGTGAACTGAAACGCCTTGGCTAGAAAGCCTCGCGTATGCAAGGTTCGGTTACCTAAATTGCCGAAACTATTACGAATACTATCGGCATAATATAAATAACTCCTAGCAATGAAGACCAAATAGCTAACATTATTTTATGCTATTTATACCGGGAAAAGTCGTTCTGGCTAACTAAATAACTCGTGCGTTACGAACGACAGCGCCCATGACGCCTCTGGTTCAGGCAACAGCTCTTCCATAAGTTAATTTAGCTTGATTTAATTTCACAAAGAGGTAAGAGCTAACATTTATACAACGTAAAGATCAAATACTCAACTTTCCAGAGGAAGAAGAGGCTGGAGATTGCATGATAAATCCAAATTAATCCAATAACGAGAGAGCAACCGGGAAAATCACCGAGCGAGTTCGCTACAGATAAAGGAATAAACATGGCGGCGATGATGGCGCCATCTAGATACTCAAATAGTAACGGAGGAAGGGTACCTTATTAACAGCTCCCCTTCATTTTTTGCCACTTTCCCCCTCGAAGCGTAAATGCTATTCGGGGTGAAGATTGCTGTGTGGCGTATCAAGAATACGTCCTCTGATATTATGCGATATCCCTATAGGGAAACTTTAGGGATATTTGCGCCAGGAGTTAGAATTCTGGAGACCTTAAGGTAAATTCTCTGGGAATATCACTGTGGTCAAATAAACCCTAGGAAGCTACTTAGAGGAACCTTCCATCAGGACGACATGGCCTAAGCCCAAAAAGACAGGAGTTGAATTTCTATTTTTAGGCTAGGCAACCATATTGAACAGAATCCCTTTAGATTAGAAAGACTAAAATCAAATTCCCTTCTTTAGGTTAGGTAGACTGTAATTAAGCTCCTTGTTATAGGTTGGCCAAACCAAAATCAAATAACATTCCAATGAGGAAGAAGCAGTGGTTCTTCCGAGAGGACTGATGAATGGGTACTTGAAAGTAGGCATTTCTCAGAACCACTATGAGTACAAAGTCTCCTTCTCTGATGGAACTCAGTACAGTTCATAACGTTCCATCCCGAATCTGATTGAGGATTGAGGTACAAACTGTTTTCTGGGGAGAGAGGTCAATGATCAATCTACACCCCTCAGATGACTTCTGCACCAGGAAAAGAGAGCAGTAGAAGTCCAGATATCAAGTTCTCAAGGATCCCTTTTTACCTCTGTAACAATGGCAGGGCTTTCAATGAGGTCTCCCCCTATTTGCAATAACAATAGAGGGAGACTCAAATAAAAAAGCATCTCCCTCTACCTCTTCTCAGCCTCCCCAACTAAACAATGTACAAAAATTCTTTTTTGAGTAAAATTTTCATAAACTTGAAACTACAGTATAATCACAGAAGAAGTAGGATTTTGAAAAGTACATAAAACTAGTTTAGAAATTTTTTATTCTATAATGTAAAATACCCGAGTCAATTACTTTATTTTTATGGCTTAAGGGGACCGTCCGCCATGGTGTTTTGACATACCAACTTTCAGAAATCGAAAATAGTTTTATTGCTTCTAAGCATGCATAAACATATCATACATGCTCTCCAGAAGTTTCAGCCAATTATTTTTAAAAATAATGAAGATATAGCGGTCTTTAAATGATGACGTCATCCTTACTGCGTCGCCGGCTACCCCTCAAAATTGGGGGAAGTGCCTTGGCATTAGTATGTATGTATGTAAGTTTCAATACAATTGGTATCATATTAGTGGAGAAAACTGTACCTAATTTTTTTTTTTATCACGATTTTTGCTAATAAATCAAAGAGTTTATGAACAAATGACTTGGAATTTTTTAATGATGAAGGTATTATATATATCTCAAACATACAAAGAAATTGTGTATTTTGGATCATTAGAAAAAAAATGGCGGCTATGGCGGGTGGTCCCCTTGAATGGATTTATATGATGTCCTTCATGAGCAGTGAAACTTTCATTGTCAGAATAACAATAATAATTAAAAAAATAGCTGACTGATCCCCTTAAAACGTATATCCAGTCATTACAATGGCCATAAGAGCAGTGACTGTGTGGCCACCAGGTTAAGAGAGTACCTTTATTACCAAGTTTATACAATCATTTCGACTTTATCCTGAATGGTAATCAATATTAAAGTAGGTTTCCATACAAGTATTTATAGGAACAAAGACAAACTATAAAACATGGCCCATGTGAACCTGCCAGGCTATTATGCAATGGTACCAAGTTATAACCACACGTTTACGAAAAAAAAAATCAATCCCCAATCAGGTAATAGCAAGAACAAAACTATTAGACTACTGTGTAGTACAGAATCTCCCCAAATGACCAATTTGGAAGTACAGTAATTGGTATTTTTCCTAGCAATACAAACCTGGACCTCTTTACTGTGGAGTATTATTTTGGCAAAGCTGAAACTAGCCGATAAGCCTTTTATTTCAGGGTGTAACTACCTTCGATAGTTAGTGAGAGGGGGTATTGGTAAACCTTTTGCTCACACCATCGCTAGTGACTAACCGTCACTTTTGTAACTGTGGCAATACTTTCAGGGGGTTGGTGCTGGTGGGTCAATATGTGTAAAGAGCTCCAGATTTGTATTGCTAGGAAAAATACAAATTACTTCCAAATTTGCCATTTGTTCCTGTGCAAAATACAAACTGTCTGCTCTTTACTGTGGAGACTCACCTTTAAGTAGGTGGAAGGCCGAAACCTTCTGGCTGGCTAATAGGATGACCTCTGTATAGTAATTCTTTGAGGGATCCTGCACCACGTTATCCTCGAAGGATAACGTCCTGGGTAATCATTGCTGGAGAAAAAAGAATTAATCTGTTGAACATGCATCGATGCTATTCAAGGCATGCCCTCTACTACTGTAGATTTCTTCCAGCCTTCCCCTGACAGAAAGATGGAGACATAACACACACATACATGTATATGCAGTTGTCAAAAGAGCGTGAAACTCGCCCACAGAAGAACGAGGTCAGCTGCACAGAGTTCCCCTAATGCTCCACCCCAAGAGAGGGGAAGATCAAGTAGGAAGTGGCCAGTCACTGCCACATTCATCCTAGACTTACTTCATGGGTAACCTCCGCCCTTGATCCTCTGTTACTTGTCCCGCAAGGGATCTAAGGTGTTTAGATCACTTTATGAGCAGCCACTACAGGACCTATTGAGAATATGTCTAGACTCCTATGGGTTATGTCTTGCAGGTAGCGGGAGGTGAATGGTGTTTGACGTTTCCACCTGCCTGCTTGAAGTATCTGCAGAACAGAAAAATTCTTTCGGAATATCAGGGAAGTACTTATTCCCCTGACATAATGGGCAAGGGGACGTCGAGGTGTCTGAGGCCCGTGCCCTTTCTATTACTCGCCTGATCCAAAAGGAGATTAAATTCTATGTGATTTTCCTCTCGGAGAATCACTGCTTGCTGATCTGGGGTCAAACTCTTCATTTATATCCTAATCTGTTCGAGATTTTAGGAAAAGCTCAATTACAAGTTGTTTATATATTTGAGTTATTTTCATATAAAAAAGGTCTGAAAAAAAAATTAAGAACACAATTCACATGTGACGACAGACATATATAGGGAGTGAAGGACGGACAAAAAACATTTATATTGAGTTCTTATGCTAATACAGTGTTGGAAATGGTAATATAACTGTAACATGAAAATATCTAGTTACTAGGAGAAAATTTTTTATTTCATCATTATTTTTGTGTTTAGAGGTGATCCGGGCCTTAAGTGCATACTATCTAGTGCTGCATTGTGGAGGGTATAGTTTTGGAAGATCAGAATACACAGAAAAATCAAATTTTGAAAAATTATTTACAGTATGCACAAGTGGTAACTGAATGGCGCTGTCAGAGATCATCATCGTCATCAGGGAAAAGGAATTATAAATAGACAAAGTTTTCATCTAATGATTTCAGTTATTGGCTGAAGGCTACGCATGAAAACAATATTAAAAAAATTGCAAAATTTAAAAAATGGAACATTTCTCCATGATAAGCAATATCTAGTGGTTCTCAAAATCAAATTTGTAATAAAGTAATGTTTGTAATTTGCATGAACATATAGAAAATCATTTATTGGATTTATAAATTCTCACCTTCTTTTCCTTATTGATAGTAGCATCAATTTCACTAGCTTCAGAAACTTCATAGGCTTCAGCAACCCAAAATCCACAAGTGGGATCACTCATATAG
>NC_090745.1:86642195-86662195 GCF_036898095.1 Palaemon carinicauda
ATATATATATATATGTATATATATATATATATATATATATATATATATATATATATATATATATATATATATATATATATATATATATATACATATATACAGTGATACCTCTGGATACGAAAGTTTCTGCTTACGAAAAATTCAGGGTACGAAAAGCGATACGAAGATTTTTATGCCCCAGTATATGAAAAAATTTTCAGGATACGAAAAGCTTACGAGATCCCAACTCGTCGCTGAGAGTAATTTTAAAAAGCGCGCGCCGCCAGACTTTGAACTTGGGTAAACTCACTCACAGCCTACCGCTCACCCAATGGTTATCTCCCTACTCAGATGCTAGCTGACGCCATAAGATCCTGCTTTCCTATTGGTCGGCAACTATCCCACCTTGCTTACGCACGGGCGTTCATCTCTCTCTCTCTCTATTTTCGTTCCGACTGCGGTATCGTTAACATTGACTTCGTGTGCTTTCGCTTGTTTGACGTACTGTTAAATACATTCGTACGCCACGTGTTATCGTTATTAAACATTCTTTACTGTGCACTGTACTGTATTATTGTTTACTACATAGTATATAATGTACGTAGTGTATTATTGAGCTTAATACTGTAGCCATGGGTCCCAAGAATGTTGCCGAAGGAAAGACGACGACGACGATGCTCTCGATGGAGACGAAACTCGAAATCGTGAAAAAGTATGAGTCTGGCATGCGTTTAAGTGTGATCGCCAAGGAGTATGGCCGGAATCCGTCTACAATAGGCACCATCCTGAAGCAGAAGGCGGCCATCATAGCAGCGACAGCTTCTAAGGGCGTCACTATTTTCTCCAACAAGAGAACCCACGTACATGACGAGATGGAGAGGCTGCTTATTGTGTGGATCAAAGACAAAGAGATCTCAGGAGACACCATCACTGAGACTACAATTTGCCAGAAGGCCTCCGCCATTTTCGGTGATCTCGTGCGTTCTCAGGACGAAGAAGGGGCAGGAAAAGGAACATCTCAGCAGGAACCCCCAGAGTTCAAGGCTTCTCGGGGGTGGTTTGAGAAATTCAAGAGAAGGACTGGTATTCATTCAGTGGTACGGCATGGGGAGGCAGCCAGCTCGGACACGAAGGCCGCCGAAGCCTTTGTTAAAACGTTTGATGTGTTGACTCTGCAGGAAGGCTACAGTTCGCAGCAAGTTTTCAATTGCTACGAAACTGGGCTTTTCTGGAAGAAAATGCCTCGTCGGACGTTCATCACGGCGGAGAAGAGGCTACCCGGACATAAGCCTATGAAGGACAGGCTTACCCTTGCTTTTTGCGCAAATGCCAGAGAGGACTGCAAGATAAAGCCCCTGCTGGTGTACCCTTCTGAAAATCCCCAAGCCTTCAAAGCCCTCAAAGTCATCAAGGAGAACCTTCCCATGATGTGGAGGGCAAATGCTAAAGCCTGGGTAATGAGGGAACTTTTTATTGATTGGGTGAATGTCTGCTTCGGTCCGACTGTCCGAAAATATTTGGAAGAAAAGCGCCTCCCTATGAAATGTCTGCTGGTGTTGGACAATGCTCAAGCTCACCCTCCTGGCCTCGAGGAATATCTTCTGGCCGAGAATTCCTTCATAAAGGTCCTGTATCTACCGCCTAACACCACCCCTCTCCTCAAGCCCATGGACCAGCAAGTTACAGTGAACTCTCGCTACTTCGCGGTTCGACCATCGCGGATTCACCACTTCGCGGGTTTTTTCCATAACCCATATATATATACATATCGCAGATTTTCCGGAAATTTCGAAAATACCGCGAAATCTGAAGACCCCCAAATACGATATTTTGTTACCTGTAATTCCATTAATACTGTAATTAGTAATATCTGCTCTTACTGATTATTCATTGCATTACATATGATATATAATTCAGCACAGAAAGAAATAAAACACGAAAAGAGAATGTGATCATACGATAATACAGTACTGTATACAGTACGTAGTAAAATTAAATCGAACATGAAACGCAAATCAGATGCAGTCATACCATATTAGAATGGTGTAAGGCTGCTGATGGCTACTATACTACAAATGTAATGGATGTGCATCTTTTCCATGATTCTTTTGTATGTATACGTACGTAGTACTGCATCCAATAATATTCTTTGTTGCAAAAATCACATTTCGAATAAGCGTACGAGAGAGAGAGATAGAGAGAGAGAGAGAGACACATCCTACAAAAGAATAAAATAACATACGTGAAGCTATTACGTGTATTATTATTGTTATTATTATTATTATTGTTGTAGTCGTTAATAAAATTATTATTGTTATTATTATTATCATTATTATTATTATTATTACTGTATTATTATCATACGATAATTCAGTACTGTATACAGTACGTAGTAAAATTAAATCGAACATGAAACGCAAATCAGATGCAGTCATACAATATTAGAATGGTGTAAGGCTGCTGATGGCTACTACTGTACTACAAATGTAATGGATGTGCTTCTTTTCCATGAATCTTTTGTATGTATACGTACGTAGTACTGCATCCAATAATATTCTTTGTTGCAAAAATCACATTTCGAATAAGCGTACGAGAGAGAGAGAGAGAGAGAGAGAGAGAGAGAGAGAGAGAGAGAGAGAGAGAGAGAGAGAGAGAGAGAGAGAGAGAGAGAGAGAGACACTCACACATCCTACAAAAGAATAAAATAGCATACGTAAAGCTATTATTATTATTGTTATTATTATTATTATTGTTGTTGTTGTTAATAAAATTATGATTGTTATTATTATTATTATTACAGTACTGTACTGTATTATCATTATTTATTATTATTATTATTAATACTGTACGTACGGTATGCGCGGGGTATCTTGTATGAGTTGGTAACCTACGCATCATGTACTGTAAGACGGGTTGTGATTGGTTCAAGCGCTGATAGATGACGAATCAGAACTCAAGTTTTGTTATCTAGCCTGTGATTGGTGTTTTGCCCTCATCTCCAGCTTCCAGCATCTAGGTTCTCGCGGGCCCGGGTCGTCCACTCTCTGTTCCCGCGTATCGCTGAGTAGACGTTCTTAAGTTTGTGAAGTTTAATCTGTGCTGTGTGCGACCTTTTTAAGTTGAACTTTTTGTCAAATCCTACTGTACAATGCCTCCCAAGCGTTCTGCTTCTACTAAGGCTGGTAGTGAGCCTAAACGCCACCGAAGGATGATGACGATTGCTGAGAAGGTTACGCTTCTCGATATGTTAAAAGATGGTAGAAGTTACGCGTCCGCGGCGCGCCAATTTGGGATCAACGAATCTACTGTTCGCTATATCAAGAAGGACGAGGTGAACATTAGAAAGACGGCTGCAATCACCTTTAGCAGATCAGCGAAGCGAGTCGTTACAACGCGTAATAAAATGATCGTACGCATGGAAGGTGCTTTAGCTGTGTGGATTGCCGACTGCCGGAAGAAGAACATAGCCTTGGATACAAACACCATCCGAACAAAGGCTTTGAGCTTGTATCAGAATTTTGCTGCAAAGGAACCTCAAGACGACGATGGCAACCATGCTGAAGAAGATGATGATGCAGATGATCCTCAACAAGGGACATCCACTGATTCCCAGCCTCAGAAACAACGTTTTTCCGCCAGCAAAGGATGGTTCGCGAAGTTTCAGAAACGCTTCGCCCTGAAAAGCGTTTCCCTGCATGGGGAGGCTGCTTCGGCTGACACTGCCGCTGCTGAAACTTACGTGAACCAGACGTTCAAGAATATTATTGCCGAAGGTGGATACAAGCCGGAACAAGTCTTTAATATGGATGAGACCGGCTTGTTTTGGAAGAGAATGCCGTCGCGAACTTTCCTGTTCAAAGAGGAAGCCAAAGCCTCTGGCTTTAAAGCATTCAAGGATCGCGTTACCCTCGTGATGTGTGGCAATGCTGCTGGATTTATGCTAAAGCCGGGGCTTATTTATAAGTCGAAAAATCCTCGCGCTTTGAAAAATAAGAATAAGAATCTCCTTCCCGTGTACTGGATGCATAATCCAAAAGCATGGATTATGAAGATGCTGACCTCCAACTGGTTCCACCAGTGTTTCATCCCGCAAGTCAATGAATATCTCGTAGAGAAGGGCTTGCCATTCAAGATCCTTCTCCTTATGGATAACGCTGGTGGACACGCAACTGACCTGTCGCATGAGGGCATTCAGGTTGAGTTCCTGCCACCCAACACCACGTCATTAATTCAACCGATGGACCAGGGGGGTTATCAGGGCGTTCAAGGCCCTCTACACGAAGAATACCTTGGCGGACCTCGTTGCGTGTGTGGATGCTGCCCAAGAGGATGAGGATGAAGATTTTAACTTGAAGGCGTACTGGCGGCAGTACACCATAGCCACGTGCCTGAAGAATATTCAGAAGGCACTTCAAGAGATGAAACCTGCATCTGTGAATGCGAGCTGGAAGAAGTTGTGGCCCGAGATTGTTTACGACGACGAGGGATTTACACCTACTGAAATCCAACACTCTGCAGTACGCAAATCTGTGCAGTTGGCTGCCATAATTGGAGGTGACGGGTTTGGCGACATGACGACTGAAGACGTCAACGAGTTGTTGGACTGCCATTCCCAGCCCCTAACTGACGCAGACCTCGAAGACCTGACGAAATCGACAAGCGAAGAAGAGAGTGAAACCCAGGAAGAAACCCAAGAAAATGTCGAAGAAACGGGCTTAACACTAGAACGGCTTGCCAAGGTCTGCAACCATATAAAGGAGGTGAAAGAAATGTTGCAAGAGTGGGACGAGGATATGGTTCGGTCGATGCAATTCTGCAACAAGGTTGATGACATAATGACTCCCTACAAGATGCTCTTAGATCGAAAAAAGAAGCAGCGGCAACAACTTCCAATCACAATGTTCTTCCAGCCTCGCAAAAAAGAGCCAGTTCCTCCTGCTACTACGCCTTCGGAAGAAATTGAAGAAGTTGAAGAGGTGTCCCAGGAAAAGACACCTCCGTCTGAAGAGACGTAAAATACTACCTGGCTGCACAGTAGAACACATCATCAGCTTCATCATCATCATTTCTACTGTGCAGCAAATTCATCGCCATCATCATTCAAGTTTTTCTTGAACTTCTTTCGTGGTGAGTACAGTAACAATCTTTATTTTTTACTTTAATATTCTCACATTCTAATACTGTATTTGTGCCTGTTTTATAGTTTAGTACTGTACTGTATGCATTAAGTTAAAGGGAAGGTTTTAAAAGTCTACATGTTGTAATCTATCATATTTTTTTTGTTTAAAATTTACACTTACAGTACGTACGTAAAACAATCTCTCTCTCTCTCTCTCTCTCTCTCTCTCTCTCTCTCTCTCGTAAATTGTTTTCCTGCTTTGCTACGTACAATATGTACTGTACAGTACTGTATGATTTTATATAGATACGGTAAATTATATTTGTAAGGTAACATATTTTGTAAATGCTTTTACTGTAAATACTGTACTGTATCATTATTTATCACTATCATCATGCGCGTTAAATGCCTTGTTTGTTCTGAGCGTGGTTGTTTACAGAGCGTACAGTACTTTATGACGCCGTCGTTTCAGGCGGCGTCATAAAGAAAAACATTTCATTTGGAAGTCCTAAGAAAAATAAAGTAAAACATTGGTAATAAAAAAATCAACATACTGTATAATCAATATAATCGATGCAAAAACTAACCTATACACATATGTGTACACTAAATGAGTTTGTTTCTTCATTATGATCAGAGATGAACGTAAACAAAACATTGGTTGCCATTTTTTATCGTGCTTTTTAGGTGTTTAGGAAACGCATGATATAAAATCGCCTTTAATATTTGTGCCTGTTTTAGTTTAGGGTGCTGTAGTACATGCATTAAGTGTTCTGTACATTAAAGGGTACTTTGTTAACAATACTACGTACAAGGGAAGGTTTTAAAAGTCCGAATATACATGTTAAATAAATAGGTAAATATGATGTCACTACTTCGCGGAATTTCACCTATCGCGGCCGGGTCTGGAACCTATCTACCGCGATAAACGAGGGTTCACTGTATTTCTGACTTCAAAAAATTGTACACGAAGCATATCTTCCAGAGATGTTTCCAAGTCACAGAAAGTACAAACCTCACTCTGCGTGAATTCTGGAAAGATCACTTTAATATCGTGATATGCCTCAAACTCATCGATCTCGCTTGGCAGGAAGTTTTGAGGCGTACCCTGAACTCATCTTGGAGGTAGCTGTGGCCTGATGTTGTCTCTGCACGAGACTTCGGGGGGTTCGGGAAGCCTGGAGGCGAAGCCGAGATCGTTGACAATCCTGAACCCATTCAACAGTCTGAGGTGGCTGACATCGTACATCTTGGTACGTCCATGGGGCTGGAAGTTACCGCCGATGATATAGATGAACTTATCGAGGAGCATCACGAGGAGTTGACAACGGACGACCTGAAGGAGTTGGAGACGATGCAAATGAGTGTTGTTCATGAGAAGTTCTCTAGCGGTGATGAGGAGGATGTTACACCTTTCAAAACTTCAGACATCAAGGAAATTCTCGTATGTTTCCATAAAATGGCAAACTACGTCGAAAAGGAACATCCAGAAAAAGTTTATACCAACCGTGCGCTTCAACACTGCAATGACGTTTGCCAAACGCATTTTAGAAATGTGTTGAAAAGTAGGCAGAAATAAGCTTCCATGGATAGTTTCTTATTAAAGAGGCCAGCAGTATTAGTAGGCCAAGACGAAGGTGAAAGTGAAGAAAAGAAACAGAAAAGAGGAAGTGATGAAAAATTAGAAGGTGAAAGTAAAGAAAAGAAACAAAAAAAAGAAAGTGATGAAGAAGTAGAAGAAATTTAGAAAATGTGAAAAACCTAAAGTTATAAAAAAGCAAAAAAAAAAAAATTCAATTTTAAGTTTTACGTTACCGTTAAGTGTTAAAGTAATTTTTTCTTTCATTTTATAGTTTTCCATACGTAATGTTAAGTGTTAATTATTTCTGCCACATTTTTATTTCGTAAAGTTTAGGTGCGAATGTGTTAAGTGTGTAAATTACTGTACGTAGTCTGTCACTTGTTACGTTTTCTGCCTTATGCCATCCTCCTTTGCCGTGACTTCGCTATCGGACATCGTCTCAATCAAAAGGCAAGTTTCAACTTTTTTGTTAATTAACTGTACAGTACACTGTATCTTTTTTTTCAGGGTATCAACCCTTAATTTAGGTGTACAGGTAACAATACACCTTCACTGATCCAAATGCTTTACATACAGTACCGTAACTTTTATACAGTAGTAAAGAAAACAGACCGTTTTCATAGGGCTTGGAGGGGATAACTAGGCTATAACTACATTATTGAATAATCTCATGGTGGTTTCTGGAATGGATTAGGCTGTTTTTAACGGTTGGGTTAATTATTGAATGATAGAAATGGCTGCATTGCATGTTTATTACTACAGTTTAGCGTGTTTATGAAAGAAAAGGTGTCTTTTCGTAAGGCTTGGAACAGATTAGGCTATTTACATGTAAAACGCGACTCAGGATACGAAAAAATCAGCATACGAAACCGTATCCTGAACGGATTACAGTACTTTCGTATGCTGAGGCATCACTGTATGTATGTATGTATGTATGTATGTGTATATGTATATGTATATGTATATGTATATATATATATATATATATATATATATATATATATGTATGTATATATATATATATACAGTGAACCCTCGTTTATCGCGGTAGATAGGTTCCAGACGCGGCCGCGATAGGTGAAAATCCGCGAAATAGTGACACCATATTTACCTATTTATTCAACATGTATATTCAGACTTTTAAAACCTTCCCTTGTACGTAGTACTGTTAACAAACTACCCTTTAATGTACAGAACACTTAATGCATGTAATACAGTACCCTAAACTAAAAATGGCACAAATATTAAAGGCGATTTTATATCATGCGTTTCCTAAACACGCTAAAAAGCACGATAAAATATGGCAACCAATGTTTTGTTCACGTTTATCTCTGATCATAATGAAGAAAAAATCTGGAGGTAGAGCTTTGCTTATTACCCAGACATATTTCCCATACTTTTCCCTTAGAACTACATCAAATCTTCCTACTTTATATATATATATATATATATATATATATATATATATATATATATATATATATATATATATATATATATATATATGTGTGTGTATGTGTGTGTATATATATATATATTTATATGTATACACATATACATACCTACATATATACATACATACATATATACATAAATACATGCATACATATATATATATATATATATATATATATATATATATATATATATATATATATATATATATATATATATATATTACTGTATATATATGGGTTATGGAAAAAATCCGCGAAGTGGTGAATCCGCGATGGTCGAACCGCGAAGTAGCGAGGGTTCATTGTATATATATATATATATATATATATATATATATATATATATATATATATATATATATATATATTTCTGGGCTCCGACCCGTGCCGCCCAGTGAAATGCTCCTTTAGCACCATTTCTAAGGTATATAACTGCTATATATTACCAGAGAAAAAATTGCATAGGGATGCCAGGTTGAACCCAGCTCGCTCACCTATATAAGGTGTCGATATAATACTGGGGCGTGATAATTCACAACCAGAGGCCTCGCACCATTTAGATATCTCCTGTCAAAATCCCCGAACAGCGAGGTGCCGTTCAACATCCTACTACTACTAGCAATCCTACGCCAGTGATGTCACTCCTTTAATAGCACGCAGTTTGCTAGCCGTATTTTACCTTGTGTGTGAATTTCGCTGGTTTTTTCTGGATTTACCTCAAGATGTCGGACTCCACTGTCCCTCCATCTAAGTTAAGTACCAGATCTATGAGTTTTGAGATTTTAGAGGGGGCCTTGCCCCTTTTTGTTTATATTATTCAGCTTTAATATTCACGACCTTGCGTGGGTCTCTCATGGCGCTCGGCTCCCTCCTTTCTCTCTCTCATTCGTTCTCAACGATTTTCAATAAGTCCTCCATACTGATTGTTTCTCGTTATGAACCTTACGGATATCCACGGTTCACACACCGTATTAATTTTATATTGCCTGGTTTTTATGATAACAGTTATTACATATACGTGTGCGTATTTTCGGTAGGTTGGCATGCCTGATCGCCTTCAACGTTCTATTTCACATATTATTACTTGGATTATTTACGTTAGCACGCCACGGACTTGCTTATCATTTTAACGTCATTCGTTTGCTTGCATTAGCTCGAGGGGCTTTCATGAGTCAGATATTACATATTAGTTTTCATTTTGTTAGCACTTCACTGACCCTATGTTATGTTGGTAGCCCTGCCTACTCCCAGCGCCGTCAGGCTCGATTTTCTCCTGTCTCATGTTCGCTCCCTCGTTTGTTTTACGATTGATGTATAGCTATGTTATTATTATTATCATCCAGCATGCCTTCCTATCTTATTTTACCATGCGTTATGTTTATTATAGTGTTATTAGTCGTGGGTCTGGCAGGTTGGTATACCTGAGATCGCCCCACTCCTAGCCTCTTCCTGCCAATACCCCACCCCAGGGTTCCCTCCCTCTCTCTCTCCCGATCGAGTTTGAGTCACTTTATAGCGCTATGTACCCCTCCCGGGGGCATCCGCTTTGCACGGGCAGTTCCCGTTGATCTGTGAGGCATACTATTATTATACATTAACGTACATTACTTACTCTTTCCACTACTCTACCCGGTCGTAGTCGTTTTCTTTCCGTCGCTCGTTTGGCCAACGATCGGCGGGAAGTTTTTCGGCTCGGTCCGTGGTACCTTGTTAGGTTATATTATTTATTAAGTTTTGTACGTGCTACTCCCCCGGTCCCGCACGTCACGGACCTGTTAAAGATCCCTTTCCCCCTCTCGTGTCACGCACCTCACGAACCTTATATAGATAGATATATATATATATATATATATATATATATATATATATATATATATATATATAAATATATATATATATATATATATATATATATATATATATATATATTAAAATTTCATTACGGGATCCCCGGAAGTAGCTTTTATAAATTACCATCCGGTCAAGTTGTTTAGTTGCGCCTCCGGAGCCAACGTTACTCTTTCTTACTTGGATTAACTTTATATTAGTCACATATATATATATTATATATACGATCCTTGTTCTCGACCTTCCCTTCCCTCATTTGATATGATCACGGTTATGGTCTGACTTGATTTCAATTCCTTTTACAATCAAAATAGTTATTTTGATATTGATATTTAAGCAATCCGGACCCCCCGGGTCCCGATTTGCTTACATTCAATATACTTTATGGCTATATATAAAAGATTTATATCATGATATTGTCATATATATACGTAGATATTTAAGCTCCGGGCCCTCCGGGCCCCTAATTTGCTTTCATTCAAGATACTCATGTATCTTTTGTCTTACAGACTGTACGTATATAAAACATTGTTATCATGATATTGATACTGTATATAAATCTTCTATCATGATATTGATATCACTTAAGCACCCGGGGCCCCCGAGCCCCTATTTACTTTCCTTCAGGATTCCTAATGTATATATATAAAAAATTTTTATCATGATATTGATATATAAATCTTTTATCATGATCTTGATATCATTCAAGAACCCGGGGCCCCCGAGCCCCTATTTGGTTTCATTCAGGACTCCTGATGTATATATATACAATACACTTTTATCATCAGGATTCCTGATGAATATATATAAAACATTTTTCCCATGATAGTGATATATATAATTTGCTTTCATTCAGGACTCCTGATTTATATATATATAAAAATTTTTTATCATGATATTGATATGTAAATCTTTTAGCACGATATTGCTATAATTTAAGAATCCGGGGCACCCGAGCCCCTATTTGCTTTCATTCAGGATTCCTGATGAATATATATAAAACATTGTTATCATGATAGATATATATATATATATTTTAAGCACCGGGGCCTCCAGGCCCCTAATTTGCTTTCCTTTGAGATACTCATGTATCTTTTATTTTACAGACTGTATGCTGTGCAATGACGGCATGTGCCGCTGTCATCTATCAACCCTGAGGCCATGACATGTGTCATTCACACGCC
Organism: Palaemon carinicauda; assembly: GCF_036898095.1. NCBI lineage: Eukaryota > Metazoa > Arthropoda > Malacostraca > Decapoda > Palaemonidae > Palaemon > Palaemon carinicauda. The sequence continues at coordinate 86,653,365 of NC_090745.1, forward strand.
CACTGTTCTGTCCGAGTGGATGACTTAGCTGTATGGCATCCAGACACTTGTGTAGTCTGCTACACAATGACCTCCACTCTAACATCTGACTCGGTGAGTGCATTTTCATTGATACAGACTTGTAGGGAGTTACCATTAATTTTAAATATCAATTTTAAGACCACTAGTCCTCTGGACTTCCCGCATGCCTTTCACTTAGTGTCTACGAAGTCCTTGGACTTCTTCACTTTTTTTTGGCACAAATATCCCTCGCTAATAGTCTGTTCTCTTTCAGTGCTCCCAACTTGAGAAAGATACAGCTCGGGCTACCCTCAAGATCTGGATTGACGGGTTCGCCCGCAACGTGAAGGCCACACAGCCTTATATCCTCTCTGAGGAATGGTGTTCCCGTCTCTACCCCCATGCTAAAACTTCACCTGCGGTCCCCAAAGAATTGGCGGATCCTTTCATCGAGAGGTTCGAATCCCTTCTTCCGGCCCCGGACCAAGAAGAGACAGGCGGCACCCTAACTGAAGACGTCTCTACCCTCAACCTCGATGTGGAACCCATGGCTCTTGACGATCCCGACGCAGGTAGGGACGTAGGTGAGTCAGGTGGTTCCCGGGCTAAGATTCCTATCCCTAGCCCGGCTTTCTCTTCTCCTTCAGAACACTCTTCTTTTCGAGGTTTTCCGGGGACAACCGGGACTGGTCTCAGTCCCCGGCCTGTTATCCCCCAAGGTGAAGGCTCATCGTAAGAATTTATATACGACCCACAAGTCTTCCAAAGACCACAGGTCTTCGAAATCATCAGCTTCGAAGGCTAAATCTTCCTCCACCAGAGTCTCTCAAGACCCAATTGCTGTGCCTTCAACCTCTCACGGAGTAGTCTCCATTCCGGCACCTGTTTCCCACCCCCCCGGCGGAATCATCTGACCCGGTGGATTTTTCGGAGAAGATGTTTGCTCGTTTTGAGTCGATACTATCGTCTCATACGCGACAATCACAAGAGAGAATAGCTTCTATGGAGAGCCTAGTTCAGGGACTCATGCGCTCGGGGCTGCCACCGCCACAACAGCAATACCCCGTCCCCGACGCCTCCAAGCTTCCTCCTTTCAATAAGAATAACCCTTGGAGGTTGGCATTGCATGCCCCCTTCTCGGAGGGTATGTTGTCAATCGGAGATTTCGGTACCCGGCCTCTTGCGGATTATGAATTCTACCCGCCGGGTCTTGAATTCCCCTTCCCGGGCTACGCTCGCCTCAAGGAAGAGGCTCTGATTCGATTGGATAAGGTCCCAAAGGAAACTGTTAATTTTCCTAAAGAACAGGCACAGTCTGTCTTGGTCCGCGTGTTCAATGAGTGGGATTGCTTGAACACAATGATTACGGCCTACTAAAGTTCATATACTATGTTCGTGGCCGACGACCAGACCCCTACCCCATGTGCGACCAAGATCATAGAGACGGTCTTTCAGGCTATCAAGGAAGAGAAGCCTTTACCTCACCTCAGGGAGACTGACTTACCCTCCCTTCTCTTTCCGGGAGACGGTGAATGTTGGCGGAACGCCACAGCTACCTTCTCGGTAGGTAAGTTGAGCCCGGACTGTGCCTCGACGCAGTTCAGCGAACGGCTTCCCAAACTCCCGGAGTCTCTCATTAAATTGGAATATGAGTCGAGGTGTAGATTCAGCAGATCCCTTAATTCAGTTGCCCTTTCTGAATTGACTGTAGCCACTTACACCGAGGAGGACCTCCTTAAGGCCCTCACTAAGTCGCTTTTGCAAAACTTTATGGCTGAAGCCTATGATTTTGCAACTGCCAGGACCCATTGTCGACGACACGTTCTATCCGAACCCACGATTAGCCACGAACCTAATAGGCTCATCGAAGCTCCAGTCTGGGGCCCAGATCTTTTCCCAGGGGTCTTAGTTAACTCGGTCCTTAGCGAGGCAGCTAGAGCCAACCAAAACCTCAAGGTTAGGTGGGGCCTGGTTTCAAAGAGGAGATATGAGCCTACTAGTACCCCAATTCGAGGTAGGAAGAGATTGAGGCCCTTCCAATCTTCCCAATTCAGGCAACCTCTGCAAGTGGTTCAACCGGTCTCAGTTCCCGGAAAAACTACATTCCTTCACAAAAGATCTGCTACTAAAGAATGCAATCCAAAGTATACGTCGCTTACAATTTCACGGACGCTTGTTCAGCGTGCCAAAGAAAGGCTCAGACAAACGGAGAGTAATCCGGGACCTGTCTTGTTTAAATTCCTTCATTCGTTGCGAAAAATTCCATATGCTTACCGTCTCGCAGGTGCGGACCTTACTTCCCCGTGGGGCCGTCACCACCTCCATCGATCTTACAGATGCCTACTATCACGTTCCAATAGCAAGGCATTTTCGTCCTTTTCTGGGCTTCAAGCTAGGCAAACAAGCCTATGCATTCAAAGTGATGCTATTGGGGCTCAACATACCACCCAGAATCTTCACCAAACTAACAGAGACAGTAATTCAAGAGCTTCGGACTCAGGGGATACAGGTAGTAGCCTAGCTAATCTGGTCAGACAATGCCCAGATTTCCCACGAAGCAATGAACAAAGTCCTCACCTTCCTTCGGCAACTGAGATTCCAAGTCAACCTCGAGAAATCCCACCTGGTCCCGGAGACCAAGTTTCAATGGCTGGGACTACAAGGGGACCTGTGCTCCCATACGCTGTGCCTCCCCAAAGCCAAAAGGAAGGTGATGGCGAGGAATACAAAACAATTTCTTAGGGAAAAGTTGACCTTCCGAAGGAGCCGAGAGTGGATCCTAGGTTCTTTACACTTCGCCTCCGTGACAGACATCGTCCTGAGGTCCAAACTCAAGGACATAAACAGAGTGTGGCGCTCCAGAGCAACTACAATACGCCGAGACAGACGTGCTCGCCTTTCCCCAACCCTGAGAAAAAGTCTGCAGACTTGGACGAAGATCAAGAATCTTTCCAAGTCGGTTCCTTTACAACACAAGAAAGTCCAAGGGTTATAGTACAGCGGCATAGCAGACCAATTGTTCAAATTGGTCTAAAAGCACCAAAATTGGCACACATGTAGATTAATATATTCTAAACATTTTTGGATATGGAGGCATTCAAGATTAGCCCTTAGGAAGATATGGCGGCCATTGTTCAAAATGGCCGCCATTTAACATTAGCGTCATTACATAGACTTCATTATGTGTCGTTAGTTTGGTGCTAGATGGGCCAAAATTCCCTTTTTTTACATCAGAATTAACATCAATAAATGTTTAACAGATATTTAGATGAATCTTCTCAAAAATGGCCCCCAAACTGGCCGCCATTTTGTGGAAAAAGTGGACATTTGATGAAGATTTCAATACTCAATGACATAATACCTTTAATAACCAGTACCTGATTTCAGGAACACACTTTAATTGCTCAAGTTGCTTTTTTATTTCAAATTGCTGGCAAAATTGCTAGTCAAAATAATACACAGAGTACGGGAAGTTTACAGTATGGTCAGATTGTAGTTATATAGTCGACCAAAAGCCCAGTCTCTAGGCACAGTACTTGTGTAATCCTGCAGTACATACATGTAATACAATAACGTAGATTTTGCCACACTATGTTAATTATGATTCCGAACTTTTCAAATCTGGTCACCAGAATTATGAATGTCTACAGATCATAATGTTGGTTAGCAAGTTTTCTGTCCCAATCTACTGGGATTCGCCTTCACAGAAACATAGACCAGTGCATTGCAGTGAAGCGTTCTTGCACTTGCAGCGGTTTTTGCAGCCTTTCTTGCATCCGCAAGACACCAGCTCATAGCAGGCCTTGGATGCCTCAGGGAGTGTGGTCCAGAGTGGTGTGTAGAGCCCATCATCACTCCGATGCCAGCCCCAGTCTGTTGGTGGAGGGAGCACGGGCGTTGGTACCAATGCCTGGCCCCAGACATGACCACCCTGAAGGGCAGATCTCTTCACATGCTGCTCCAGAGCAGCGTAGGTTGGCGGGATGTTCTGAACAGAGTTCGTCTTTGCAAAGAGCTGCTTTCTCGCCTTGTTGCGTCCTTGCATTTGCTTGTGCGGTCATACAGGAGTATGACAAACCTCTCGATGACATGCATTGTATCCTCTTGGATGCTTGTGGGTGCATTTGCCAGACTCAGCAAGGCATCAGTGAGTTCTGGCAGCGTGTTCCATGTTGCCCAGGCAGATTTCTTCCCATGTCCGACGAAGGCTGACACAGTATCACACCCTGTGATGGCATGAAACATTGGAAGAGCACATGCCTTCTCTGGACCAAGGGAGGAAGCTATTTCATGGGCTGCAATGTAGCGGTAGTTCTTGCCTGTCCCAAAGGCTACCCAGAGTTCGTCTCCAGCTGGTAGTTTCTGGACTACCATCACTGCTAGGACCACGACGTCACTGTCTACTGTTCGAACCTGTATCTGGTGGTGACCATGTTGTGCAGCATGTGCTACATGTAGCATCATGCGGGTGTCTGCCTCTTCTTGGTTGCATGGTGCGAGTGAGTTGACATCCTCTTGCTGTGGAACACAGATCACCTGCTCCCCATCAGTGACGACCAGTTCCTTGCCTTCTTCTTGAAAGGACTCTGCAAGCATGGTGGAGAGGTAGCTGAAGAGCTCCACTTTGTTGCTATCAACTCGCAGGAAACTTTGCCAATTTCCTGGTATGACTGCTGAGTCGACAACACGCCGACGTACTCCCTTTCCACGCTGTTCTCTGGTTGATGCCTTCAGGGAATCTGCTCTGTAGCTGTCCCACACAAGGTCAAGACGTGATACATGTTGGAAACGTTGTACAACGTATGGGATGAACACTTGCTGTGCATATTCCTCGAACGTGTTGGCAGTACCCGGCTTCAACATCTGTACGATTACTGCTCCATCGAGGACAACAGCAGTGACAGTAGGAGCTTCAAACTGAGGCTCAGCATGGCCTTCAAGGCACACCAGCAAGTCACTCTTGCTCCCTAGGTACAGTCTCCCTCCGTCAGATAAAGCTGGAGGGCATTGCTGATTTTCATGCCTGAAGAACTCTTCTAGATTCCCATCACGGGTCTGGCAGCCGATATATAATCGTGCGAAGAGCGCAACATCATTCTTCAGAGATTTGACCTGTTCTTTTCCTTTGGGTATATTGGGTCCTCTCTTGGTCGCAAACAGTGGTAGCTTGTTCCGGTGGATTGCCACCTCAATGGACTTGGTTCTGTCCACGATGCATTCCTTTGAGAATGCTTCAAACTAGTCTTGGCCAATCTGCTTGGCGTTACGGACTGTTTCTATGACTGCAGGGTCTGCGATCTCCTTTGTGTCGAGCACCAGCAAGTCCTGACTGTCCTCCTCGAAAGGGTTGCCCAGCTCTTCAATGACGGCCACGAGTGAGCGCACATCTCTGGCAAAAGTGTTCTGCACACTTGGTGTCTCTTCGTGGTGACGTGTCTCCTCTTGATCGTGTGGATGCAGATTGAAGTCGTCAAATTCCACAATCACTCTAGGTGGGTTTCCTCGATATACAGGACCAGTTCAGCCAGTACGATTCTTGACATTACACCTTCATGGTCAGTTTTCTGCTCGGCTTCTACAGTGGTCTTTGCACGATAGTAAAGAGCCAACAAACACTTGGAATGGTACTTGGCCTCCAGAGCCACCATATCACCCATGCTGAGCCTGGCTATGAGTTCATTGTCCCCAACTTGCGCTGCACACTTCCGTACGCGTGTGTCCACCTGGAAGGTTGTTACTTCATGTAGGGTCTCTGTGCCAGACTTTCCACAGAAAAAGCAGGAGGTGCCGCTGGTAGTGGCTTCTGAAGAGTGTGTTCTGGCGCGCTTGGCCTGGACATTGTCAGTACTATCAAATGCTGAGCTGCTTGCGATGCGTCTCTTCTCTGCTCTTCGTAGCATTGTGTTATTGTATTTGAGCATACATGTTTTATGCCACTTGGCCTGGTGGGCAACCATTGTCGCCTCAACACCTTGTCCTTCATCTAGTCTCTGTAACTGAACAGTTCTTGGCAGTTCTCCGAGTTCATCAAATTTGACCAAGTTTGCAGCCATTGTCGTGTATCCACTCCCAGGGTCTCGGCGTTTAGACAGTACTGGGCAGACAAGTGACTCTGTTGTCTCCTCTTGACATACAAGACACAGCTTCCAGTTTGTCTCAGGAGGTGTTGTGGGAGTACGTTGCTCAAAAGTATCGACCAGTTGGAACTTCTTTGCCATGGCTGCAGTCTGGAACAACGCGTCTCTGATGTCAGGTGGTGCTGCTGCTGCCTCACCTGCAAAGACACAAAACACCACCATGTTACCACAAGTTACTACTACAAGCACCATGACTATCAACACTATACTATTACTGCAGCCGCCGTCACTGCCACCAACGCTGCCGCTGCAAAGTAAAATTCATTTTCTTGTGAAATGGTAGCCAAATTATTTGGTAAGCACAGAAGTATGTGTAATTGTACAATACTTATCACCTCTAGCACACTTATCACCTTTAGCATCCACAAAAAGACAAATTATGGTACATATTCAATGACGCTAACGGTAAATAGCGGCCATTTTGAAAAATGGCCGCCAAATGTGCTACGGGGAGAATCTTGAATGCCTCCATATCCAAAATTGTTCAGAATGTATTAATCCACATGTGTGCCAATTTTGGTGCTTTTAGAACAATTTGAACAATTGGTTTCATATTTCTTACTATGCCGCTGGGCTATTATGGTCACCTGTCTTCCAACAAATGCACGTCAACGTCCTAGAGGCCATGGCAGTCTTCCTCACTTTAAAACGTCTCAATCCAGCCAGGAATCTCCATATCAGACTGGTTCTCGACAGTGCAGTCATAGTACACTGCCTCAACAGAGAGGGCTCCAGATCAGCCCAAATAAACCACATCAGGTTGAAGTTTTTCCCCATGGCGGCAATGCACAAGTGGCACCTGGCAGCAGTCCATCTAGCAGGAGTCCGGAATGTGGTAGAGGACTCACTTTCCCGGACGACTCCGCTAGAGTCTGAATGGTCACTAGACAATCGATCTTTCCAGTGGATGCTATCTCCAGTCCCGGGTCTCCGGGGGGATCTGTTTGCGACAAAATCCAATCGCAAAATAGATTGTTACGTAGCCCCCAACCTGGACCCTCAGGCTTATGCCACGGACTCTATGATTCTAGATTGGAATACCTGGAAGACGATTTATCTGTTTCCTTCGGTGAATCTCCTGCTGAAAGTTCTGCACAAACTCAGATCCGTCAAAGGTCAAGTGGCTCTCGTAGCCCCCAACTGGCCCCAAGAGCAATTGGTTCCCCTTGTTGCTAGAACTAGGTCTCCGCCCCCAGCGGATTCCCAATCCGGTGTTAACAAAGACAGTGCAAACTCGCAATGTGTTCGCTTCTTCAAGGATTCTGAATGCCCTAACTTTATGGACTTCATGAAGTTCGCAGCCCAACGAGGTGCAAACATCGATCCTTTGAATACATTTTCCTGGAATCTGACAAAAGGGAATCTCTCGCCCTATCGCAGTTTCCTGGTTTTTGAACGATGTTCTTAAGCTAGCCTCTGACACCCCAAATGAATCCTGTAACTATATGGCATTATTAAGAAAGTCACTTTTTCTTTTGAGGCTTGCCTCTGGCTCCAGAATCTCAGAATTGTCAGCCTTATCTAGACACCCTGGTCATATAGAGTTTCTCTCTTCGGGTGAGGTTCTTCTCTCTCCTAACAAAGTTTTCCTGGCTAAAAATGAAGACCCCCAAAACAGGGCCCTTATTTAATAGAGAACACGGAGGAACTATTACCCTTAAGGGAATCAGACAACAAATTCTTTATTTTATTAAACAAGCTAATCCTGCATCATTCCCACATGTCCATGATATTAGAGCTGTGGCTACCTCAATTAATTTTTTCCACCATATGAAATTTGATGAGCTCTCAAAATATACGGGTTGGAAGTCCCCTAAAGTTTTCAAGAGCCACTACCTAAAACCTTTAGAAGCTCTTAGATTTGCCACAGTAGCTGCAGGGAATGTAGTTCCTCCTGAAGGTACTGAGTCCTAATCACAACGTCTTGCTCTGTCCTCTTTCCCTCCTGCCTGGCTTACCTGTTGTTCCTACCTGTTTTGTTGCTATACACCCTTATGGTGTATTATTTTATTATTCAATTGTTCAATTTCACGAATTGTTTTCATTACACTTGTTCTTAATCCCCGAGCTGATTTTATTTTGCATTTTTGATTACCAAGCTGGATTCCCACTATTCATATCTGTTGAATTCTACCTACGGGTTTCATTATTGATTGTTTACCATGTCTATTTATCACTGTCATATACATGTTGATCTATTTTTACGGGTTTCCACATCCCTCTTTTTTTATATTAAACTCATCAGCTCTGTTATTTTGTGTTATTCCCTCTTCAGGTAGTTAGCCATATTGGGTCCCCATTCTCTGGTACGATTTCACTGGGCGGCAGGGGTCGGAGCCCAGAAAAGGGATTTTGACGAAGGAAAAATCTATTTTTGGGCGAGAGACCCGTGCCGCCCAGTGAACCCACCCGTCCCTCCCTAATTGGGTCCCAATCTGGGGTGCTGTAAGGAGTGACGTCACTGGCGTGGGATTGCTAGTACTAGTAGGATGTTGAACGGCACCTCGCTGTTCGGGGATTTTGACAGGAGATATCTAAATGGTGCAAGGCCTCTGGTTGTGAATTATCACGCCCCAGTATTATATCGACACCTTATATAGGTGAGCTAGCTGGGTTCAACCTGGCATCCCTATGCAATTTTTTCTTTGGTAATATATAGCAGTTATATACCTTAGAAATGGTGCTAAAGGAGCA
>NC_090745.1:86663881-86666381 GCF_036898095.1 Palaemon carinicauda
GTGTGTTTTTTTTTGTGTTGGGTTTAATCCGTTTTCATCACGACGCTGGCCATTGTGGACTGGTAATGGTGAGAGACTTTCGTCTAATTGCTAACGGCAAACCAACTCATTATGTATGGCCCTGACTAGTACAGCTTTTCTGATCATGACAACTCAACTCAGAAAGGAATGAATGAATGAATACACTAGAATAAAATTAATATTTAAAATAAGTATAACGAAAGAATAATTCTTGAAAACGTCTTAGTTATCGGAAATGGAAGATTTTCTTAAACTTGAACTTTAAACTTGAACTTCAATCTGGGCACATCGACCTTTCAGATTACCTGCGAAAATGGAAATCTTTTTTTATTTTCTCTGCCCCATAAATAGGCAAATAGTATACAGAAATAGGGGAGAAGCAGTTACTCAATATCACCCACATTGACAATATGCTGAAAAATATTAGTTAATTGAGAGAGAGAGAGAGGAGAGAGAGAGGAGAGAGAGAGAGAGATGAGAGAGAGAGAGTGAGAGGAGAGAGAGAGAGAGAGAGAGAGAGAGAGAGAGAGAGAGAGAGAGTTTTCCAAGGAATGACCAAAAGCGCTAAATGAACAATTTACCACACAACCCACATAAATGAAAGCAATGGCCTACTGTAAACAACCTTGCTTTGCAAATACTTGTATAAACGAATTTGGTCAAAACCCATAACAACACTCGGGGTTCTGGGAGCAATAAAACTCTAGAATGCACATCAAAACTTGCAACCACTCTTTGCACTCGAGTGCAAAAAGGTATAACACCTTTCATGGCACGCGAGACTTTTTAGCATCTTTTACAACCTTTGAAAATGCTCGATTCTCTTTGCCTAGATATAAGACGAACATCTCTCTTCAGCCAAACTGTTCGTAAGCTTTTTGGAAATATATTGTATTGTTTTATTGCCATTTAATTTGATTCCAGTAACGAGCATAACTGTTCCGGTTCCTCGAGTCACAATCCTTATTCAAGTTGTAAAAATCAAATGATGATCAAATCAGTGACAAAGAAGGTATTTAATTCTACGTTACCAAAACCACCACAACGATTGAAATGGAAAAAATTAGATAATAATAATAATAATAATAATAATAATAATAATAATAATAATAATAATAATAGACGAAGCTAATATAGCTTCGTTGTCGAAGGTAATTATTTTGTGCAAAATATCCACAATTACGTAAATCAACATAATAGATGGTTAATGATTGGAAAGATATTAAAATATAAAAATGTCATGTTAAGACGTCATAAGAGTTTCAAGCTAACGGTTGATAGATGGTAAATCGACGGCCTTTTCGCCGACGATAATCGCATAATAAATTTATAAATTGCATCCAGATGAGTCATATTCTACAGATCAATCATAATATATAAGGAAAATGGAGAAAATATAATACAAATAAGAGTGGAGGAAGAAAATGAGATAGGAAAATTATCGGTGAAGAGACCATTTTGGTAACGGCCATTTCGCCGCCGACAACTCCATAAATGATCAAAATTTTGAGTTCATAAAATTGATTCAGATGAATCATATTATGTAGATGAATAGTAAAATATATAGAAAATGAAAAGAATATGGTAAAAGTTTGTACAAATAAGCGTGGAGGATGAAAATGAGATAGGGGAAAAATGGGAGATTAGCGGTGAAGAGACCATTTATGTTACGGACGCCCTTAATATCACCGATGATAATTCCATTAACTTCAGATTATTTTATTCATAAATTAAATCAAGATTAATCAGATTCTTTGGCTGAATCGTGAGTTATATTGAAAATTAAGATCCAAGGAGAGTAGAATCTGTTGCCATTTCAGTAAGAGCATCATATATGTCACCAATTTAGTAACGGATGGGTTTTAGTGCATCTATCCGACTCTCCCATCGTGTTTCACTCAGAGGTTTTACTGTTAAGCTTTGTACTTGACGTTTCAGTACATCCCAACGATGAGTTGAGGCTGAGAAGAATACATAGAGCTTTTGTATCAGGCCGAAAAAATTAGTTGTTTCTAAGCAGCAACTTGCTGCATCATTCACCACAAGATTTAATGTGTGCTGAGCATGGCACGAACAGCGCCCTGGGATTTCTTTGAAGGATTTTCTTCTGTACACCATTGTGCTTGCCTTTCATATTGCTGCCATTATCATGACCTTGACCTTGCAAGTTGTCAATGCACAGATCCATTTTCTTGAACTCTTCCAGAATAGTTTCAGCCATGAATGCACCAGTGGTTTCTTGTAGTGGCACATAACCCAAGAAATGTTCTCTCACAGCTATCACAGCATTATCTTCATCAACTTGAACAAACCTGATTATGACTCATTTGCTCCACATGACTCACATCAGGTGTGCTGTCCAAAATTATTGAAAAATATTTTGCAGCACGTGCATTTCTCAGAATTTCTTCCCTAATAGCATTTGCTAATATGTCTATCAATTCATTCTGAATGTTTTTTCCTAGATAATGTACATGTG
>NC_090745.1:86671381-86681381 GCF_036898095.1 Palaemon carinicauda
AGACGTATACAAACGGGCGCCATTGCTAAATGACGTCACGTCCGTCCTCATCCTGAAGCCAGTTGCTTGCCAATCACCGTGATACAGCAGAGCAGGGTGGGACCTAAAAAACTGGACGAAGTAGCAGGGAGGGTCCATCAGGACGCCATGGCTATCTCACCCAAAAATAGATTTTTCGCTTCGCTCAAAATCCGTTTTTTGGGCTCAAGCCATGGCGTCCTGATGGAAGAATACCAGAGAATCAATGTATCGTGGTAGATTTTCCCCTATTAGGTAAGTGCCAAGGGCTTTGAACAATGTAGCATAGTAATCTTAATAAAAGAACCGTAGGGAAGAATCTTCCTGCCCCCCTTGGCAGTGAAGTTCCCACGGGCCATGCCGAGATCAAAGTGGTTATCGAAGGGCTATTCACCTTGCTAGAAGAACTTGAAGAACTTGGAGACGAGACTGAATGGTTGGCATTCGTATCGGAACATTCTCGAAGGCAGACAAGTGGTGGTTGGACACTGTGTGTCGAGAAGGAGAGTTTCGTCTCTAGGGTATGAAGAGTAAGTATTCGTATTGGAATATTACATTGCGAAGGTGAATATATAATAAGGGTTAGGACCTTAGTATCTCCATGAACCATAGGGAAGGGATAATAAAACTATGACAGGCATGTATTTCAGAGTATAAGTAGGAGCGGATTGAGACGCACAAGTAATAAAATAAGAATTTTATTTCGCAATTGCAGAAAAATAAATGAATTGCAGTAATAAGTAAATTTAATTTACAGTAAATTATAATGTACATAGTAATAAAGACTTGCTCTTGAATCTGAAAGGGAATTTCAAATTTATTAGTAGGCACTCGTTCCCGAGGAACGTCAGTCTTTAAATAAAACACATCATGCTCTAGGCATGCGGCACTTGTGTGACGACTATGACATTTCACCTGGGATAAGAACAGTTATAAGAAAGCACTAAGTGTTTTCGACATCACTACGTATCGCTCGAGGGTCAACATAGGCACCCGAAGAGTTAGAGTCCCAAATAACTCGCTGTTCTATGCAGAGTTAGGTGCAGGTTTCATAACACTACCTGCGGCTACCACAAAATGTTTGACTTCGTGCACTTGTTTCGCATAATGTTTGAAGAAAACACGCGAGGACTTCCAGCTTGTGAAGCTTTTGAGGCTTTCGAAGTCCATACTCTGAAAGAAATTCAGAGACGATGCAACTTTTCTAGGATCGTGACCAGCGGGTGTACTGTCAGGATCCGCGCTGCGAATGAAGTAGGTGATTTTCGCTCTTAGTTGTTTCAGGGACAGGTCGCTGCCCGATGTTTCTCCTTTGAAGAGTTGGCCTCCACCAAAGTTCGAAGTTCTGCGAAGATAGACCTTGAGGCTCTCTACTGGGCATAGAGAGGCATCTTCCTTCAGGGGGCATATTCTCCAGGGGCCCCATCTTTTGGTGGGTAATTTGTTTTTGGCGAGAAACGTCGGATCCGGGGAGAGGGTAATGTCTCCTGAATCAGTAAACAGGATGTGACCCTCTTCTCTTGACAATGCCACTATTTCGCTGACTCGGGCTCCTGAAGCAAGAGCAAAGAGAAATATAACTTTCTGAGTCAGATCCTTGAGAGGGCATGAATCATTATCCAAGTTGGAGGCGAAATGGAGCACCTTGTCCAGTGACCAGGAGATCGGTTTCGGTGGGGGTGCTGAGCGTAGACGAGCGCATGCTTTCGGCAGTTTATTGAAGATGTCGCTGGACAGATCAATTTGGAAGGCATACAACAGTGGTCTAGTCAAGGCCGATTTGCAAGTCGAAATCGTATTGGCTGCTAATCCCTGTCCATGAAGGTGAATGAAGAAGGACATGCAGAAATCAATGGTGATTTCCTTAGGATTTTTTGCCTTGACGAAAGAGACCCATTTTCTCCAAGATGATTCGTATTGCCGTCTTGTGGATTCGGTCTTGTATTCCTCGAGGAAGTCTAGACTTTTCTTCGAGATCTCAAACCTCTTCTTTGCGGCTAGGGAGAGAAAATCATGAGATGAAGGTCCTTGATTTTCGATGATGAAGCGAAGACAGTCGACTTCTGTACTTGTTGGGAGAGAACTGGGCCCGGGAGAGGGATCAGCGTGGGCTGCAGCTCCAGGACCAGGGGGTACCAGTTGCTCCGGGGCCTCTTGGGAGCCACTAGGGCCGCTGTCCCTTTGAAGGTTCTCAGCTTGGAGAGGACTTTCAGCAGAAGGTTGGTGGGAGGGAACAGGTAGATCTTGGACCATCTGTTCCAGTCCAGTGACATGGCATCCACTGCTTCTGCCTTGGGGTCCTCGTACGGGGCCACATACCGAGGAAGTTGATTGTTGTCGCTCGTTGCGAAGAGATCGATCTGAAGTTCTGGGACTTGGTGAGAGATGAAGGAGAATGATCTTGCGTCTAGAGACCATTCCGACTCTATCGGGTTTGTCCGAGATAGAGCGTCCGCTGTCACGTTGCGGAATCCTTGTAGGTGAACTGCAGACAGGTGCCATTTCTTCTTCTCTGCCAGACGGAAGATTGTCAGAAGCACCTGATTTATCTGGGGTGATCTTGAGCCTTGGCGATTGAGACATCGAACTACCACCGAGTTGTCTAGGGTTAGACGAATATGGATCGAGGGAGGCGGGGAGAGTTTCTTCAGAGTTAGAAGGACCGCCATGGCCTCCAAGATGTTGATGTGAAACGTCTTGAACAGGGGAGACCATGTGCCTTGAGCCTGTTTTTGGTGGGAGTGACCTCCCAAACCCTCCAGCGAAGCGTCTGTGTGGATGTTGAGTGATGGAGGTGGGTGTTGAAGAGGAATGGACCTTTTCAGGGCCTTTGCTTCCGACCACGGCTTGAGGAGAAGTCGAAGTCTGTTTGGGAGCCGTCTCTTGAGGTCTCTTCGAGCAATGGATGCAGAACGTCTCCAGACTCCCACGGCATCCTTTAGCTGTGCACGAAGCACCGGGTTTGTTACTGAGGCGAACTGTAGAGAGCCTAGAACTCGTTCCTGCTGGCGTCTTGAGATCCGCTTGGATTTCAGTAGTTGCTTGACAGACCCTGCTATTTCCTTCCTTTTCTTCTGGGGGATGGAAAGGCGGTGTGACTGAAGGTTCCATTGGATTCCTAACCATTGGAACTTCTGAGCTGGAGAGAGGCGAGATTTCTTCACGTTTATCTTGAATCCCAGGTGTTCTAGGTACTGGGTGACTTTGCTGCAGGATTTTAAACAATCCTCAGGCGATGGAGCCCAGACTAGCCAATCGTCGAGGTAGGCCATCACCTGGACGTCTCGGAGGCGGAGCTGTTGTACTATGGCGTCCGCCAGCTTTGTGAAGATCCGAGGGGCCACATTGAGGCCGAAGGGCATGGCCCTGAAGGCGTAGCTTTTCCTTTGGAGTCGAAATCCTAGGTAGGAGGAAGCGTGATGGTTCATTGGAACGTGCCAGTAGGCATCCGCCAGGTCTATGGAGACCGTGTAAGAACCTCGAGGCCGAAGGGTCCTTATCTGTTGAAGAGTCAGCATCTTGAACTTGTCGTTCGCTATGAACTTGTTGAGGGGGGATAAGTCCAAAATGACTCTGAGTTTGTCGGAGTCTTTCTTGGGGACACAAAACAGTCTCCCTTGGAACCTGGTGGACTTTACCTTCCTTATCACCTTCTTGTTCAAGAGATCTAGGACATATTCTTCCAGAAGGGGGTTTGATTGTTGGAAGAATTGCTGGAAGGTTGGGGGTGGTTGAGTCCAACTCCAGCCTAGACCCTTCTTGACGATGCTGTGTGCCCAGGGATCGAAGGTCCAACGATCCTGGAATTGGCGGAGTCTTCCTCCCACCGGAAGCACTTCATTGCTTCTGGTGTCCCGAGGGCTTACTGCCTCGGCCGCTAGCTCCCCTTCCTCCTCTGCCTCTGGAGGGACGGCGAGACGCGTCTCTGCCTGCACCTCTGCTTGAGCCTCTACCTTTGGGACGAAAGGTAGTCGTCTGTTGCTCGAAAGCAGGGGTGAAAACCGGTGACTGTGACAAGACCGGTTGGGTGACCAGCTGAAAGGTCTGCTGTGGCTGAGCTGCCACTTGGGGAGTAGCGGGTCCCGGAAACTGCCGTCTCTGTTGACGTTGCTGGGGTTTCTGCTTGGAGAATTTCCTCTTAGGTTGAGGTCCGTCGTCCTGGGAGGATTTCCTCTTCTTTGACATGCCCCACTTGTGGAGAAGGTTCCTGTTCTCCGTGGCGGCCTTGTCGGTGATCTCTTTCACGAGGTCAGAGGGAAAGAGGTGCTTACCCCAGATGTTTGAGGAAATCAGCCTCCGGGGTTCGTGTTTCACAGTGGCACCTGAGAACACGAATTCTCGATAGGCTCTCCGAGCCTTCATGGAGTGATACAAATCCTTCACCAGGGTTGCCATGTGGGATTTGGCGAGTACCATGTAGTGGTCTGGGACTCTGGTGTCACAAGCCATGATGTCAAGTTGGACCTGGTGGGACATGGATGCTGCAAGCCTCTCCTTCGTATCTTGTTCCCGACGAAGGAGGTGGTCGTTGAGTTTCGGGAGGTCTTTGTTAAACTGACGTCCGGCTACGTCAGGATCTAGCTTTCCCACCACGAAAGTATGCTGGATATCCTTCCAGTGTCGAGCGTCGGGGGGAGTTACTATGGAGAAGGGTCTGCACTCCTCCAGTGCAGGGCAGGGTTTTCCTTCTTCCACAGCCTTGAGGCACGCAGCGAAGGCCTTTTTCATGAAGGGAAGGACTGCATCGTCGGGTGCGACGTAAGTAGGGTGCTTCTTGCTCAAGGCCGGAAGCTTAGAGCAGGTAAAACCCCTACTTTTAAATGCAGTGGCTAGCATAGCCTGGGCCTTCGAGAGATCGAACACTATCTCCTCCTTGGGTTCGGTCTCTTCTTTAGAGGCAGGTTCAGAACGAAGCCGGACGTAACAGTCCGGGTAAGCCTCAAAGTTTGGGAAGAACTCCACATCTTCCAGGGGGACCGTGCCGATCTTATCGCTGGCAAAGATCCTGCCGGTCGCGATAACCATATGCTCGGCATACCTCCAGGGGTTGGCATGTGAGCATGCAGGGAGATCCTTAACCGAGATCTTCTTCGGTTCTTTGGACCCCTTCATGGACCTGATGAACTCATGAGTTTCTTTCAGCCTGTCGTCCATAATGGCTTTGATCATCCGGAACATCTCTTGGGCGGATGGAATGGGTTCCGGGGTAGCGGAGGTAGACGGGAGAGACACTTCCGTCGGTGTAGGAGTAGGGGCGGTGATGGAAGGAGGAGCGACCTCTTGCTCCGACTCGGTGTATTCCACCTGGTCCTCTTCATCTTCCGCACCTTGGGCCATAAGGGTCTTCTCCGTGCCCTCCGAAATATCCGACATATGTTCGTCGTTCTCGGAATCCAGGTGGCCATCGTGCATGGACTGGGCCATGACTACGTCTGGTTCCACCGTAATTTGGACAGTGGGGATTAGTTCTTTGGGCACCACAGAATCGGGGGAGGCCTTTGAGAACAGAAGGGACCTCAATTCTTCAGTGGCCAGGTATGGTCCAGTGGCATTCTTCTGGAAGCCATGCACCCACTTGCGTAGCTTATCCCGAGAAGTGTCCCTGACCTTCGCTGAGGGAGGATTATGGAAGGCATCGACTAGGCGATCCTGGCAGACCATACAGCTCTGCGGGTCCCAGACCTTCAAATCCCCTTTCTTGTTGGCACAAGGGGCGTGAGTCCTACACGCCGTATGCCCGTAGAAGTGCGGGCGTTTCACAGCGCAGAAGTCGTAATCACACTTCATCTGCTCCTCCTGTAAAAGGAAGAAAAAATGAGTATGGGGGGAGTCATAAGAATGACTCTTAAACTAAGTTAATATTAATCATTAATTTTAACTTGATAAAGGGTGTGATGCACAGAGGAAGGGTTGAGATAGGATAGGAACATACTCCGTGCATCCCGCCCGGCTGGTTACCGTAACCTTCATCCTTGGACAATCCGAGGTGACCGAAGGCACAGGATAGAATTCAAGTAGAAGTCCATAGGGCAGAAAGAATTCAATGGGAATTGTCAAGGATATAAGGTTGGGACTGAGGCCACTCAGTTCCAAATTAGGGGACTAAAAGATCCCATAGGGTAACGGCTTCCGGCAACCAGCCGCGCTAAGATACACGCAGCATGCTGGAAATCTGTGATATGCAAGAAGACAGCATGATTACCAATAGAACAGTAATAAGATACTGATCCATTTACGTAAACAAGCCATCTGGTTGCAGTGTAGGGCTATCAATATCAGATGATAGCTAGTAGAAGGGGGTGCAAGTCGCCTTGACGCCTCCGGAAGGTTCCGGCAGACCGCCGGCACGCCGGAGGCCGCTCCAGCAGAGTTTCTGGCATTAGGACAGACAATATAGAAGTCAAGAGTAATACCAGGGTGGCTGCTGCCGGCACAGCGGCGGCACGCCGGCAGAGGGAGCGGCTTGGTGACAGGAACAAGGATGGTTATAGCAGAACCGGACTGCCGGCAGTGGATGCCGGCACTCCGGGGGCCGGCCGGCGGGCGGACGACCAAGCTATGAGGAAGGATGGAGAGCCATCGGCTGGAAGCCGGCGGCAGGCGGCAGTCCCCCGGCACACGGAGGACTGGCGGCCGAGAGGATAAGGGATGAGTCACCAAGGTAGGAGGTGGGTATCACCGACAGTGGAGGCGGCAAGGGACCGGCACCCGGATAGTGAAAGAGACAGAAGGAGGGATGTAGGGGTCCGGCCACGGACCCCCAGACATCCCGCCTGAGAGGGTGTACCCATGATAGAGGCTGGCTCTATCACCCAGAAGCAGGGGCCGCAGAGGACCGGGAGCTAAGGTAGCCCAAGGGAGGGCTAGGGGACACCCAAGACCGGGGGGGGGGACCCCTGCATACAGAACACATCCAGTGGCTAACCCCATAGGACACTATGAAGGGTATATGTACCAGAGCGGACTGCACACAGAAGCTCAAGGTAGCCCTATCACTCCACCCTAAGGAGGAGTTGTAGGACAGGGGACAGATGGGTATAGACTAACCTAAGTATAGGCTAGGCCATACAAGAGATAGGTGGGGAGGGGAGAAGAGAAGGGTCTTCCATGGAGGGGGTTCTGTACCAGAGCGGCCACTGAGGAAGGGAGGACACTCCCTAGCCTAAGGTAAGGCAGCTTGACTGAAAACGGTGCATGGGTATAGTTTCAGCAAGGAACAGAACTAACCCCTCCAAAACCTAACCTAGAGCAGGGATGTACGTCCTGAACTAGGAAGGATGGAAGACATATCGCTATTGCAGGAAAAGTCGGAGACCTAGCCCTAGCAATAGAGGAAGGACTAGCCGTTCCTCACTCTCGGACGCAACCCTAAGGGGGGATCATTCCCTTAGGGAGGACAGAGAGGCGATAATATACTCTGATATGAGCTTGATCCCCTTACGTGGTAGGGGGAGCAAGGCTACACAGAGGGGATGCCCTAAGGCAGGGGATGAAGGAAGCATATAGGGGTCCTACATGTAGGTTAGGTTAGAAAGACACACTATCTAACCTGTCCCCTATATGGTCCCTGAAGGCGAAAACACTTGCATCACAGTCAATAGTATTGTAAAATAATGGCACTATCTTCATAAATAAGCCTAGGATCACTGATAAATATCATGCATGAACACTGATATAGGGGCTCTGGCCTGGGGGCTATAGTAGCCAGCTGGTATGGGGTCAATCGATGACCGATAAAAAGGCGTCAAAACACGATATAAAAGTTCCTAGCTATGAAGACTAAATAAACTAATAGTATCGATTAGTTAATAAGGCGGGAAGCGTTGTTGAGGCTAACTAAATAAGGCATGTAGAACAACAACGACGCCATAAAATGGCGGGTCCGGTTGAGGCACAGCTCTGCCACAAAACATCAAATATCTCGAAAAGTAAAATTTACTTTACGGTCAGAGCTTAACTAAACAATACTGGAACCTTGTACTCAACTTTCCAGAAGAAGGCGAGGCCGAAGGTAGCGACATGACGAAGATGCAGTGAGATAAAAAGAGCGTAGGGAAAATCCGTCTAAGATAGGCGAGCTACTAAACGAAGGATGAGGACAGACGTGACGTCATTTAGCAATGGCGCCCGTTTGTTTACGTCTCGAGTACCAAAAGTAGCCACGGACGAGATTAGCTGTGGAACGGCTCCCAGCTATTTTCCGCCCTTACACACCAAAGTGTTAACTCTGTTCGGCGTGTAGATAGCTATGTGGCGCGTTAATACATGCGTTCCATGTTGATATACAATGTCTTATAAGGGAAACCTTTAGGATACTCGCTCCAGAAGTTAGAATTCTGTGATAACCTGTGGTTAAATTCTCTGGGAATATCTTAGTAGTTATTTACCCAAGGAAGCTACCAAAAAGGTACCTTCCATCAGGACGCCATGGCTTGAGCCCAAATATATATATATATATATATATATATATATATATATATATATATATATATATATATATATATATATATATATATATATATATATATATATGTGTGTGTGTGTGTGTGTGTGTGTGTGTGTGTGTGTGAATTTATGTATAATTGTTTTTTATATTTATAATTGTTCTGCTTTGCATATATATTTGTTTATTTATTTATTTATATAGTTACCTGTTCTTGTGCCCCCTCCATTCTTGCACCGTAGGTGACTGCCTAGTTTCGCCTTAAGGACGAGCCGGCCTGCTATGGCATTGTTTTATATAGAATTAAACGCAGTCGTTTTAGCCACTAGTAAAGGATTTCAGAGCTTAAAATATGTTGTTTTACTAACATTTTCGGTGTAAGAATTAGCCTAGTACCCAGAAATTCTGTGGTTACACGATAAAGCACTTAAGAGTTGTCAGTGTCGATGGAAAATAGTTAAGCCAGTTATAAAGCTTATTCTAGTAATAAGTAAAACTGGCAATGGATATCACCCTCAACAGTATGGAGTGTTAGGGAATGTTTTACGAAAAAACATTTTCTCATATATAATTTATGAAGCTTTTATAATTTTAGAGTACGTAATTCGCAGAAAGAAAAACTTTAACATTTATTTTATTTTTAGGCCGAATTGTGTACTGAATTTATTAATAAGTTTGATTACAAATGCATACATTTCTATGAAATTCGCATTCAGTAATCGTAATAAACTGCCATTAAAGGTCACCGCAGCCTAAAATATTCAATTTACGTATTTTTAAGATTATCAAGCGAAAGTACTGACTAGGTTATGGAT
Source organism: Palaemon carinicauda (assembly GCF_036898095.1). NCBI lineage: Eukaryota > Metazoa > Arthropoda > Malacostraca > Decapoda > Palaemonidae > Palaemon > Palaemon carinicauda. The sequence continues at coordinate 86,680,658 of NC_090745.1, forward strand.
GTTTCATTTTTGTATCCATGAAAAAAATAGCCTCTTTTTTTCCATATTGTCGTCAAGCCTTGAGAAACTTGTACCAACCGTGTTTCACACAATTGTACATAATTCCTTTTGTATATATTATGCTTGTATCTTCGCTCCTCCCTCGCACTAAAACGAACATGAAAATTCCTGTCTGGTTTTTCCTCTGTAATATTGTCTGTCTTGTGAACTTGTTATGTCCTGTTGCCTTGAGGTTTTTTATATAAGGAGAGTGTTCCACAATAATATAACTCAGTCGTTTCCAATCTGCCTTTGAGTTCACACCCTTACTCGGCGCCGTCACATTGGTGACCACGGAAGTCGACTCGCTCCCACTGCCTTCCACACCCACCTCCCTCGCCCCTCCATCGTTGGTACTATGACGGAGGCTGACTCTACTCCGGCAGTTGGCACTGCGGCCGCCCCATTGAAACTTTCACCGTTCGCTAGCGGAGAAGCGTTCGCTTGGTTTCAACGCGCTGAAGTCCACTTTCGTATCAGGGGCGTGACTCGCTCAACCACCAAAGCGGATTATGTTCTCGCGGCGATACCCGAGGACACCTTCCCAGAAATATCCGACTGGCTTTGTGAACAAGGAGACACCCCAATAGCGTATGACGCCCTCAAATCATACCTTCTGCAGCAGTACTCGCCGTCGCCAGCCGCCCGTATAGCAAAGCTTTTTCAGCTCTCGCAACAACCGTTG
>NC_090745.1:86686381-86691381 GCF_036898095.1 Palaemon carinicauda
GATAAGGTACATAGAATGAATGCTCAATTATACCAATAAATTGACACAGGTGAAGTAGACGCAAGGTTCTCAAGAACAAGTTTATTGACAGACAATAAACAGACAGGTTAACAACAATTATATATATATATATATATATATATATATATATATATATATATATATATATATATATATATATATATATATAAGGAGAGGGAAGTTCCTATAGGGTAGCTTCCTAGGGTATATTACAACTACGGCGATATTCCCAGAGAATTTACCTTAAGGTACCCAGAATTCTAACTCCTGGAGCGAATATCCCTAATGAAAGGGATATCGCGACATATCAGAGGACGTATTCTTGACACGCCACATGGCAATCTGCACCCCAAACAGAGATAACACATCGAAGGGGACAATTGGCAAGAAAACGAAAACGAGAAAGAAAAAGGGGGAGCCGCTCCCAAGGCTCCCTCTCCTCCCGTTTCGTAAGCGTGCCTGGCGCCATCTGTATTCCTTGTAGCGATACACGAGGTGCTACAGATACTGTATGTAGGGAGGGGTCCTACAGCCCTTTCATAGAAAGGGAAGGGCGGGTCCATCAGGACGACATGGCCATCTCACCCAAAAATAGATTTTTCGCTTCGCTCAAAATCCGTTATATATAAGAAGAGGGAAGTTTCTATAGGGTAGCTTCCTAGGGTATATTACAACTACGGCGATATTCCCAGAGAATTTACCTTAAGGTACCCAGAATTCTAACTCCTGGAGCGAATATCCCCAATGAAAGGGATATCGCGACATATCAGAGGACGTATTCTTGACACGCCACATGGCAATCTGCACCCAAACAGAAATAACACATCGAGGGGTCAATTGGCAAGAAAACGAAAACGGGAAAGAAAAAGGGGGAGCCGCTCCCAAGGCTCCCTCTTCTCAAGTTTCGTAAGCGTACATGGCGCCATCTGTATTCCTTGTAGCGATACACGAGGTGCTACAGATACTGTATGTAGGGAGGGGTCCTACAGCCCTTTCATAGAAAGGGAAGGGCGGGGCCATCTCACCCAAAAATAGATTTTCCGCTTTGCTCAAAATCCGTTATATATATATATATAAATATACAGTATATATATTTTTATTTATATATATATATAAATATACAGTATATATATTTATATATATATATATATATATATATATATATATATATATATATATATGTATATATATATGTATGTATGCAATCATTGTAATCATCTTTGCGATGTTTTCTGTCAGCCCTTTTACACAATTCTCAGATTTTTCTTTCACCGCGTATGTCTTTTTACCACCAACTTCTTAATTACCATTTACTCAAGCTTGTGACCGGCATAGAGTTGACTTACATATCCCGTATTATGTACATTATATATATATATATATATATATATATATATATATATATATATATATATATGTGTGTGTGTGTGTGTGTGTGTGTGTGTGTGTGTGTTTGTGTAAATTACACGAGTACGTGTGTGTGTGTATGTGCGCGCGTTGACGGTTCGTAAAGATCGTTTCCATGAATTTCCTAATTTTCTTAATTTCTACCTAATGGAAATCCTTGAGATATATTTTGTGTTTGAAATCGCGTTGGTTGAATAGGACAGCTCAGCGTTTCATTTAGATAAATAGGTTTTTGGGTATCCGTCAAACAGCAACCATAACGAACTTTTTTTATTAGAAAGGTATCATTTTTCATCCTTCCACAAAAAAAGGGTTCCCTGGAAACCTTATAATAGGCCCCTATCCTTCACAAACTTATTCGAATTTTATTATAGTTATATCTTTCATAATATACTCGTATTGAACGTCGAAGTCAGGATTCAACATGAATAGTTTTGATGGCCAACTAAAACACCTCGTTTTCCGTTGCATCAGACTCAATTATTTCTATATCTGCTGGATTAGCGACTGGAGATGACGGCTCGGAATTCTCTGGGTTTATGAATTTGAAAGTATCCTCGTCTATTCCCCAGTTGAAATCGGCTTCACCTGGCTTGTTGCAGTTTCTGTGATCGATGATATCAAAGGCGGAAACGTTTATTCCGAACGTAGCCAAGTCTGATTTTATCTGTTGAAAAAAGAAAAAATTGTTAGGAGCAAGTCATTTTAGCATGAAATAATCGTTTGTATTTTTCTCTAAACTTAGACCACTGGTTGTTTTTCATATAATTTTTTAAAAGTTTGATGAATAAATGGTTTAGATTTAAAGATATCTGTAATATTTGGGGTTGTTTTAGAGTTTCTGACAATTGATTCAAACTTCGCTCTCGAATGTTTTCGTAACCGAGTCTTTAGCACAGAATTTCTATCAAGATATAAAACATCTGCATAGGTGTGTATTGTAGTGGGTTCCATATAATTACTTTTCATGTGTATTAGAACTTCTTATCCGATGACAGAGTTGTAAACTGATATCGATAGTCACCCAAGATGTTGATAAATCCTTTAACATTACTTAAATCTATGAGGGATACTATACCAGTCACATTGTTTATGATCATGAGTTAATTTACCTTTTCAATTGTTTCGCTGTCAAGAGTGGATTCCCTGCTGAGAATAACGGCCGAGTGTCTGTTCATGAAGTACAAGAATTGACATTCGAAAAGAACAGCGTACTTTGTGTAATCCGTGTCGACGATCCTGACATCAGCGTCACTGAGGAAATCTGAGGAAGAAAAGCAGAGATGATTATTTAGTAAATTAACACAGTATGTTCAAATGCCTAATGAAGGGGAATAGGAAACTGAAACTTCAAAATATACCATTGCTTATGTTCTTTAAATACTGAAGACATTTAAAATAACCAAGAAACCTTAGGAATGCAATTAATCTACGTGCCATTATATTGTGATACACAAGTATTATGTAGAAGCAAGATCCTCCTCATTTAGATACTCACTCGAAGGCCAATTAGCCTTCATGATGGCAGGTGTAGTTGGGTCATTAATAGTGAAAGTTCCCGTGTTTTTGAAGGTGTGGTCGACGTTGACCATTCGGCCGACCATGAATTCTCTGGCCTCCGTCACTTTGAATCCTGTGTCCGTCCTGTTGAAGGTCATCGTCATGCATTTGCTGGTCGTGCTGAAGATCTCGATCACGTACCAGAGGCCTGTGAACTGTCGATAAGAAATGTGTTAAAATGCATTTATAACATGAAAAGGTTGTCTCATTTGAAGATTTAGAGGAACTTTTGTACACACACACACACACACACACACACACACACACACACACATATATATATATATATATATATATATATATATATATATATATATATATATATATATATATATATATATACAGTATATATGTAGCATTTCTATGATCATTAAGAGAGAGTGCATGCTAGTTTATTAATAAAACAGTGAAAACAAAGTTTGTTGTCTTGAGGAAAGAAAATAGATGGAGGAATATTATTCTTTGAATGCATTATTACAGTAATTTGAAGGACACACACAGATATATATATATATATATATATATATATATATATATATATACATATACATACATATATATATATATATATATATATATATATATATATATATATATATATATATATATATATATATAGTATTTCCATGATCATTAAGAGAGAGTACCTGCTGATAAATCAATAGAACTGTAAAAATAGAGTTTGTTTTCTTAAGGAAAGGAAATAGATGGAGGAATATTATTCTTTGTATACATTTTTTTACAGTAATTTGAAGGACGCCGAGGATCCTGTTTTAAAGTTGTTTTTCTAGTTCTTACGAACAGATGATAATAATTGGCGATTCTCTTACGTAAAGATTGTGAAGATGGCAAAAATATTTTGTAAACAAAACTCTGAGCTCTGTTCAAATATTGTTTTTTTTTTAAACCCGTTCACGTGTAGAAACTGTTGAGTTGAAAAGTATCTTTACAAAGTTGAAGATTTTTCCAAACTTAATCATGAATTTTCTCAATAGTTAGAACGGTCTCTCTCTCTCTCTCTCTCTCTCTCTCTCTCTCTCTCTCTCTCTCTCTCTCTCTCTCTCTCTCTCTCTCTCTCTCCTATGGTTACCAATCTTTCGCATTATTGACAACTACATACTAATTCTGATATACGCATTTAAAACAATGAATACATAAACAAAGGTTTCGTTTAATATAACGGAAATTATCACATCCTTTCAAGTGTGACGTCAGAGGAAAATGAAAGCATCGTTTTGTGTCACGCCTGTATCACGGACAATGTGAAAGTAGATGATGTCACGACCGCTGAAATTATGCTGTTAGCTGGATATCACGCTTCCATTAACTTTAGCGGCAATAATTTATACTTAATGGATCTTTTTTCATAAATTCTATAAGTATTCTCTGAATTTTCTTTCGAAACTTCGACTGATGGTAAATCCATCTATTTCTTAAGGGAGAGAAGCTTTACATCCATATCATCTTGATGAATGGAATTTCAAAATCTCTGAGGACTAACTCTCCTATAGTCCATTTCTTTTATCGAGGCAGATTTGCACCGACTCGCAGCGGTGCCCTTTTAGCTCGGAAAAGTTTCCTGATCGCTGATTGGTTAGAATTATCTCGTCCAACCAATCAGCGATCAGGGAACTTTTCCGAGCTAAAAGGGCACCGCTGCGAGTCAGTGCAAATCTGCATCGCTAAAAGAAATTGACTATAGTTTTACAATGATTTATGAGTTATGTTAACCGAGGTGTAGGGAAGCAGGTAACTATGAGTGCAATAACCTTTGATTACAGGTATAGCTGATAGGTAATGTCTATGGAAGTAGAAAATTGATGTGTTTTTACCATGCCTACCCAGTAGCTCCATTAGAATTAGATCTATCAAGTTTTTTTTCTTATAATTTACGTTTATTTGAAATTCATTGAAATTACTAATGGTGTAATGCTTACTTTTTTTTAATTTGAAAAGTACTTTTAAATAAGGATATAAATTAACTTATATGGAAATATATAATTGCATTTACT
>NC_090745.1:86693881-86711381 GCF_036898095.1 Palaemon carinicauda
TATATATATGTGTGTGTGTGTGTGTGTGTGTGTAAATTGATAAATTTTGCACATTTAGATGTGTTTTTCATATTCAAATAAGCCATATATTTTGATACATTAATGTCTAGATTATCTTACCGACCTCAGGATCGGAGCCCCAGGCGAAACCACTCAAAGACAATTGCTTCTGAAGATGGGTTGATTCCAAGTCGAAGTACAAAAAACCTGAATTCGACAAGTATAAGTACAGAAGAATTGTCATTGACTTTTATTTTTCTTCGTGGCCATGTGGTATGTCACTGTTGATACAAGTTTCGTGGTCCAGGGTTCAATTCCCGGCCTGTCAGATACTGTCTTTGAGTGGTCTTGCCTGGGGCTCTGATCTCGAGATCGTTTAGAGAATCCAGACATTAATGTATCAAAATATATGACTTATTTAAATATGAAAACACGTCTAAATGTGCAAAATTTATCGAATGCCAAGTACAAAAATAACAATTAGTTACGATGGTGAAGATGAGTTGATTTCAATTCTAAGTACAAAAACCCTGAATTTGACAGGTATAAGTACAGAAGAATTGTCATTGACTTTTATTTTTCTTCGTGGTCAAGTGGTATGTCACTGTTACAAGTTTCGTGGACCAGGGTTCGATTCCCGGCAGGTCAGAAGCTTTTGTCTCTTGAGTGGTTTCGCCTGGGGCTCTGATCACGAGGTTGGTAAGAGAATCCAGACATTATTGTACCAAATATATGGCTTATTTGAATATGAAAAACACGTCTAAATGTGCAAAATGTATCATTGATTTAATGCCAAGTACAAACATACCAATTAGCTACGATGGTGAAGATGGTTTGATTTCAATTCTAAGTACAAAAAACCTGAATTCGACAAGTATAAGTACAGAAGAATCGTCATTGATTTTTATTTTTCTTCGTGGGCAAGTGGTATGTCAATGTTGTCACAAGTTTCGTGGACCAGGGTTCGATTCTCGGCCTGTCGGAAGCTATTTTCTTTGAGTGGTTTTGCCTGGGGCTCTGATCCCGAGGTCGGTAAGAGAATCCAGTCATTAAAATAGGAAAATATATGGCTTATTTGAATATATATATAAATGCACACAATAGGATTCTGTGCCAGAGTGCTAGTAGATTAGAAGAACTATAGACCTACTAACCTGTAATTTTTTCCATCATTAGAAAATCAGATTTATTCATTTTTATCGTTTTTGCCACAAATGTCCCAGATAAATATTAGTGAGCGTAGACTCGCTCATATAAGGAAGTGAAAACAAACCTAAAATCTTCTAGTATCAGGCTAATAAATCCATATTAAAGGAGATCATAATATTGAGTAGCTTGTCGTTGACCTATAAAAATTTTCCTTTTTGTTTTATTTGATTTCACTTTTCAGCCAATTTGGAATTCCAGCATTATAAAATTGTAACTCGATTTGGTCAGAATTTTAAGGAACGCTGCTCATATTTCAATGTCACAATTAGTTTCACGCCAGATATGCGTAACACTGATTTCCAAGTTGCATTCGTTCGCTTGGGAAAGCACAAAATCGGTCTTACCTTAGCTTGGTAGATGAAAGCAGGGACTGTTGCTGATGGTGGCCGGGCCCATCCATTTATTCCTTCCCTCGTTCTGGATTGGCTGACAGCAACGGATCTCCGGATGGATGAGACGGGTGGGGGATTCGTGGAAGTCTGAATCACGCCATTCCCTGGTCGTTGTTATGGACGTGTTAATGGGGGAGGTGTGGGCGGGAGGAGTGTAATAGTTCTCCCACCTCTAAAGCCGCAAAATTCTATCGCCTTCCTCTTTTCCGTTCTTCGTCATATTCTTATTGTTGTTGTTTATGGAGTGTTTCAAGATGCTTCCTTGGAAAGAAAGGTACGTGACTCAGTGTGGGCTAAACATCCGGGAGATGAGTTGTGACTTAATTTTTAGGTTCATTTGACGTTCCTTACGTTAAATTATTCACTAGGTCTTTTTTGCTCTTTTCCGATTCAAGAGGTTTTGATAAACTTTTGAATTATTGCAGTCTCCGTTCTTTTACCATGTAATTTTGTGTGGTGTCGTATTTTCTCACTTTTTTTCGCTTTTGATTTTAAAGAATTGATAGCGTGCAACCACGTACGTTCTGTTTTAAATATGATTAACATAAAAATCCACAGCCAACATGTAGTTTTTTCACTTGAAATATCTTCTGGTGATGTAAATTAATTCTTTCGATGTCTTATATTGGAGGTTTCTTTTATATTTTAATTTCTCATCCGAGAGAGAGAGAGAGAGAGAGAGAGAGAGAGAGAGAGAGAGAGAGAGAGAGAGAGAGAGAGAGAGAGAGAGAGACGCATTTTACTGGGGTCATTAAGTTTCAGAGCGTCATCTGCAACGTTGTTTATTGTTTATTTAATAGGCTTTTTCCGTTGATAATTTTTGATGACCGGATTACCCTTGAAGTTTCAACCAGACCATTCATTCGAGGGTAATTGGGATATTAAACGTGGACGTAATTATTATGGGATCTTTATCATGCCAAACGAAAAAAAAAAATAATGTTCCCATGCTTGGGCAACCTCAATACACTTATACAACATATACTCAGAAATACTTCCAAGGTCACGCTAAGAACGTAGTAACAAAAGACACAATGTTTAGAACCTTTCAAGTCTTTCCAGCGAACTGCAGTGACTCAGAGATAGTATGAAATGGAAGAAATTGCAAAGGTCTGCTAGTCACTGCTGGCTGAAATGATAGTTGATAATGCTTCCAAGTTTATGGGCTATGCTGTCAAATATGTTCTACTAACTCAGATTGACTGAGTTGAGATGTTTTATCTGTTGTGCTTTGAGATGCAACCTTTTCAATAAGTTCGAGTCTCTACGCTCCCTTTCACTCCTTTTCAACTGTTGTTCATTCATTCTTGCCCTTTAAAGTGTGTTTATCTCACGTTTGCACTTTTGTGTTGAACATTTTTAATCATCATATTGAAAAAATAGATGCTGCTATTTTTTCTTTGTGTGTTTTTGCTTAATGAATCCCCATTTTGCCTATTAGTAAATAGTACCACTGGACATACCAAGAACTTTTAATTATTTTAAATCATTAATATCATAAATATTTCAAGATGAGCAGCAGCCTTTGTTAGAAACTCGGAATGCTAGTATCTTAAGGGTAATGATATGTAAAGCAACTCCTTATAGTGAACCACAAGAAGTTGAGGATAAATTATAAAGAAGAAAGTGAAAAAGAATAGTAAATAAGTTCAACAAAGCAAAACTGATAAGAAGATAGTAATAAATGATGAAATCAGGCTTTTGTCAATTTGCTCCGCAGAAATGCATTTGTACCAAGGTTGAACTTCTGAAGTTCTTCCGATTCAGCTGCACGATTAGGAAACTTGTTCCAGAATTTGATCATAGTAGTAACAGAACTTGAATACTGTGTAGTACAGAACTTCTCAAAACAAAAGGCAAGGCTATCAGAATTCTCTCCTTATCTATATTGCTTTGTGAGTGGTATGGTCTAGGCAGATCTTTATGATATGAAGGATAAATCTTGTACAAGACACAGCGAGTTCATTTAACGATGTCGTCAGAAATTAATATCAAGATTGGCGATAAAGAATTTATTAGAGCGCGAATTTTTGCCTAACAATTTTAGACGAGATTCCACGGCTAAAGACCAGAAAAGAGAAGTGTGATCAAAGCCATTTTTTCAACTGTGTATTGAAATCCATTTTTTTTTATATTATAAATAAATGGAGATTTATTAATTAATTTGCATACTGTTTTAAGGCAGCTGTTAAAATGAAAGAGAGAGAGAATCAACCTAATTTTTTTTACAATGTTTCATAGATTTCATAGGCAAATCATGGATTGTAAGATGTAGAATCGGGTAACAAATTCAACACTGATTTGTTTGAAAGAGGTCAGTGTTATGTTTTATCAAAAATATCTATAGAACTCTTTTCGTTAAATAGCCATTACGTAAGCCATGGAAATGAATGACGACTTCCCGCACCGGATGTGCTTCCGGAAACAAGATTATATCTGTATTGGGTATAGCTGAATGGAGAGTCATGATGACGAGCAATCTGATGAAAAAAGGAGAAGGTGCCTTTGGGGAATTGGCAGTCACTAACTATTATTATTATTATTATTATTATTATTATTATTATGAATAGTAGTAATAATAGTAGTAGTATAAACTAGGTCTATAACCCCAGTTGGAAAAGCCGAATGCAATAAGCCCATAGGGTCCATCACAGAAAATAACTCGGTGAGGAGAGGAAATAATGAAACAGATAGAATAGTGTGGCTGGGTGTACCTTCAAGCAAGAGAACTCTAACTCAAGACAGTGGTATACCATGGTAAAGAGGTTATGGCACTATCCAAGACTAGAGATCATTCCTCTAGTTATGAATTGCTGTGCGACGATGCTTAGTTCTAATATAGAGCTGAATTGCTGTACGACGATGCTTAGTTCTAATATAGAGCTGAATCATCGTGAGAAATGTGCCAAATTTAGCGACTGACATATCAAAGATTCACTCCTCGACCTCTGAACAATAATTTGTATGGAAACTAAGGAATTGGGTAAGGGCACTATTTGAAAAATCACATATTTTGTTTGAATAGATGTTAATTATAAAATAAGGTAATTTACCATTGATATTCGTAATTTTAAGACGATTTAGCTGTCAGATGAATCTATATATATATACAGTATATATATATATATATATATATATATATATATATATATATATATATATATATTATTTGTATTATATAGACAGATATAAACATACATAAAATTTTAATGAAAGTAGAATCAGGAGCATTCCTTTATCACTCGCTTCAAGCCTTATTTCCATCTGCTCTATGTCGATTCTCTTTCTTTGATTTATTTTCAAGTATTACATAAGCAAAACCTACAAAACATACACGGGCCATTAAGCCCTAAGGTACTGTTTCTCTCACATTAGGTTTTGTTCCCTGTCACACATTTTAAATCTAACAATTGTTGTTCCTTATTACCTTCTAAATCCAGCAAATTCCTTTTAGTTCTCTAAATCACAAGAATTCTCTGAAATCCCATTCTACATAATGACAGATATTGTCTATTATCAATGATATAGTAAATCTATAATTTTGAATGTTTTTTTTATAACGTAGTAATACACCGAATCTGTGAATCAGCTAGTTGAGTCAGCTTGAGAAAATAGTTTCTATTGTCAGTGATGAATTCATCCAAGTTATACCATGGATGAAGGAATTTTGTCGTGACAGCAGCCAAAGTAAGGTTTCTTTGTTTGGTTTATCTTCCTTGTTTCAACTACATTCGCAGCCTTTGTAATGCAGAATGAATGGACGACTAATTATATTTCCCAATTTGTTCTTAGTGACTTATATGTTATTCATTGTTTTTCTTTTTTAATTTTTTGTCTGATCTTTTATTTATGTATTTATAATATTTAATTTCCTTTATTTTGTTTCTTTTTTATTTAGGATGAATATTTAGCGAATCAGGAACTTGCTTTTATATTAGATATTAAGTGTAGGAAGACGTAGATAGATAGATCATTCTTTTATGATCGTCCTATTTTTTCAGCATGATTGTGTGTGTTTATAGCTAATTCTACTTAAATTAGTCATAAGACCTTAAGGCAATTTTTAGTCCAAAACGAAAAGTAAGACTCCCGAAAACAGCTAATGGGTTCTGGTCGAAGATTGCACAACTTGATATAGTCACGCGAGAATTCTGCGGTTAAATTGACAGGACAAAAAAGAAAAATGGTATATTTTTTGCTTGTAAAATTTTTTCAAATATAGAAATGTGATCAATTCCCGTTCTGGGCAAAATGTTTAATAATTTTTCAAAATAGAAAAGGGTGATAAAGTTCGAAATTTACTGAAAGATTTTTTTTTCTTTTACAGTTTGAAATCAGTTTATCATCATCTTAAAATTCACGGTAATAAGTAAACGTCTCCTATTGGATTTTCTTCTTCAATAATGACGCTGTAAAGGGACAAACCTTATTTTTAGAAAACTTACAACCATATATTTCCTCTTCCAGTTTCTCATATGTCATGAAAAACAATGTAAAATATTTATCGTGATTGAAAAGGTAGTTGAATTAATTTCCCAAAAATATTGATCTGTTTTTAACCATGCTCATTTCCTATATACATGATTGCATAAAAGTAACTTAACTAACATTGTATGCTGATCTTTAACATTAGGAAATCAAGTGATAAATATCTTCTCTTATGTATTCATAAATCACCGATGTAACAAGTTACACATATAGAAAGCAATGAATTTCGATGGCTTAGCAAATTTTGTCTTACTGTAAAGTTTCAAAACTGAAACCTCGATCTTCAACAAGTTTTTCCTTAATTGCAGAGTAATAAAATAGAAATATAATATCTGGTACATCTTCATTTTTTAGATAAGCTACTTGTGAACACTAAAGTATATCTATATTATCTAATAATGACAGACAATGGACATTGGCAGTTTATAATTAAGATACACTTTCAGATATTAGGTTTTACGAGAATAGTTGATTTAAAAGACGTATCTTGAAAGTGGTAAATGTCAATGCTTTTGCTCAAATTTATAATAAATACGCAACGAAGAAAATATTCAGTGTACATTTTTTACCGTATTTGCTTAAAGGATAAATTATGACTTAAGCGAATTCCATTTTCGATTTAATAGTATAAGATTACTATTTAATACTGTGTTTAAATCAATATCAAATACAATTGGTTGGCTGTATGTACGGAGAAATATGTCCAGAAATGATGGTAAACTTTCTTAATTAACTGCATATATATAAATCTAGTTAGTATAGTATACTAGTGTACGTGATCCGTCAAAAATATCGGCTAAATATTTAGATAGATATGTACACACACAGTCACAGATCCAACCCTTTCCACACCCTCCCCCTATCCTAATTACAATCCATCACACTAGCGTATGACTACTCCCTCTCCCCCTATCCAGAAGACGGGGAGAGATCGGGTAGTCATACATTTGGCAATGCTGCTCAGCATGACAGGTGATATATATATATATATATATATATATATATATATATATATATATATATATATATATAAATATATATATATACTATATATATACTGTATATATATATATATATATATATATATATATATATATATATATATATATATATATGTATATATATATATATGAGAGAGAGAGAGAGAGAGAGAGAGAGAGAGAGAGAGAGAGAGAGAGAGAGAGAGAGAGAGAGAGCGAGCTAAACCCTTACTCTTTATAATATTGTAGGTAGTAGGTTGGCCAGGGCACTAGCCGGCCGTTGAGATACTTCCACTAGAGAGTTATTAGGTCCTTTGACTGGCCAGTCAGTACTACATTGGGGCCATCCTTCTGGTTACACTCCAAAATCAAACCATTGTTCTCTAGTCTTGGGTAGTGCCATAGCATCTGTACTGTGGTCTTCCACTGTCTTGGGGTAGAGTTCTTTTGCTTGAGGGTAAACTTGGACACCCCTTTTAATCTTATTTCTCTTCCTTTTGGTTTTTATAGTTTTTATAGCTTATATATAAAAGATGTAATTCAATGTAAGTGTTCTAATTTTTTTTTTTTTATAGTTCTTTTGGAGTTTATTTATTTCCATATTTCTTCACTGGGCTATTTTCCTTATTGGAGCCCTTGGGCTTATAACATTCTGCTTTTCCAACTAGGGTTGTAGCTTAGCTAAAAATAATAATAATAATAATAATAATAATAATAATAATAATAATAATATACTCCTCAGAACATAAAGCATTATAATACTTTCATTCCTTCAAAGCCAAAAGAGAGCAAGAGACTCAGGCAGAGAGAAAAATTGACTTCCGGCACTTGCTTGAAGTTACTCACCTCTTGGAAACACCTGAGTCATTGCGGATATCACATTGCCATATCAGTTTGGCCATATTCAGAGATGGACGAATGATAAAAGTGAATGAAAATAAGAGGAATTTCTCCACTGGAGTTTAACTTTATAACCTATTCAGCTTTTTTTTTCCTCGCAGTTCTCGGAAATTTGCACTTCGCTTCATCTAAGAAAAAAAATCATTCTTAATAATCAAAGGGAAACTTATACTGGCAAACAATAGATAAGTCAGCTTCCAGTGAACGGTTTAATAAAAAATAAATAAATATATATATATACACATATATATATATTATAATATATATAATAATATACATATATATATATATATATATATATATATATATTTATATTTATATTTATATTTATATGTACACACACATGACATTTCTGAGTACGGATACCTTAACGTGGTGAAAGGATTTGTGCATCGCCATGTTCAGCAATGCTGTACTAGTCAGAGCCACCAATACTAGATTGGTCTACTGAAAGCGCACAGCGTGGGGACGAACACGGGTCAAACTCCAGACATGTATTGCCATGGCTAAGGCCTTTGTCCTGTTGAAGAAGGGAAACTGCTGCATGTATTATTGTTGTTGTTGTATACGGACACATATAAATTATATAAATATGGTATACATACTGTCCATATATATATATATATATATATATATATATATATATATATATACATATATATATATATATATATATATATATATATATATATATATATATATATATATATATACATTATGTTCATATACACAAGTAATATATATTTTCCTAATGTCTTATGATCAGATGATTAAAAATGCAATTTCCATTTTAGCATAATCCGTGTTGTTATTGTTCATAAATGGGCGTGTTTCGATGCGATCCGTGGAAGGGAATAATACAGAGAAGGGCGTATGGAGGGTTGGAGTTCACAGGGATTTTTCAGTCCTCGTAAACTGGTTAATTATCGAAACATTATTATGAAGTTCCAGCTACACATTAAAGCTCCGGATATAGAGAGTGGCATCGCTGGCTTTGTTTGAAAAAAAAAAAAAAAAAAAAAAACACACATTTTCGAGTCTCTTTAAGCAATTTTTAATTCATCTTCTAGGCTGTCAATTAAGTTTACTTTTTAGAGTTAATTATAGATTTTCAAGAATAATGAAACTTTTGCAAATTGAAATTTTGAATGTAAACATAGCTCTCCATCAGATCTTTGAAAATTTTAACGATAATACTTTGATGCATGGTCGGATTTTAATGTTAGAATAATATACAGAAAAACAAACTTTACATTACCAATTTATCCTATTAGAATCTAGAGTCAAATCCATACTTACTGATATTTCATGGCAAAAGTGATTACTTTTTTACGTTATTCGTTATTCAATTTCTTTGTATATTATTTATCCTTGTAATATTTTTTTTAAAGTAAATATTCATGTATAATTTTATTGCATTACTCATCATGATTCATCTCCTATCTTTTCTGTCGTTAACTCAGTTCGCATTACAGAGTAACGATTAGTTTCTATTTACCTTTTTCACAGAAATAACTATTATACACTACCTCCTTCAGCTCATATAACTTATTGTTACCATTGTCTATCTTCGTATCTACTCAAAACGCTACGTCCTAGTGGTGTACGTAAACTATTGTCATTATAAGAATAAAAGTGTGAGGAGCGAATTTTAAATTTCACACAATGTTCAATTTATATGCTATTTACCATTTATACCTAATCATGTTTCGTATCATGGATAAGTGTATTCCGTTATACAATCGTGATAGGAAACCGCGCCCAAATAATTGTTCCTTCTGATTACAGTGCCGATGCAAATACTTTAACCGAGTTTTTATGTGTCATAGTGTATAGACAGTTCTATGTAGGCTGGTGCATTTTACACGAAACTTCTAGGTTATATATATATATATATATATATATATATATATATATATATATATATATATATATATATATATATATATATAATTTGCTTGTGACATCACTGGGCTATAAAATATTTCGATAGTATCGATAGAGAGGTAATGAAGTTAAGATTTGAAGTTGTTGAGACCTATAAAAACTTTCGATCGAAATGATTATTGTGTGCAGGCAAAAGAGTGACTCATATAGTGTGAGACGACGATGTGTTATGTTTTCATGGCTCAGAAACTTCTTTTGGGTGGTGTAATGCGAGATCAGACGAAATATAATTTACATTTGTGTAAAGTTGTGATATTGTGCTTATTGGGACAATGAAGAGAAACTATAGAGGCTAGTAAATGTCGGAAAGTGCTTGCAAGATTAACAAGTTTAAAGTTTATAAGAGCAAAGTTAATGTTATGATCTAAATAAAAACGAGGATTGTAGAGTAATGATGTTTATATTGATGGTGGTAGTATGGATGCGGTAAACTATATAAACTAAGGTTAGATAAACAGATTTATGACAAGATGAGAAGTAATAAGCCATAAAACGAAAAACAAGATGTGCACAAAATATTGATTTGAGACTTAAATTAATGGGGAAGCCGAGGTGCAAATATATTACGGGATTATTTAGCCAACTCTTCTTTATGTAAGTAAGTCATCGTTGTATAATGAAAATGAATGAAAAGAGAAAAGGACAAAGATCTTGAGATGAGCTTCTTCTTTAGTGTATATGTTATGAGAAGTGAATAATTGAAAAGGTGTGGGAGCAGGAGAAAAGGAAGTTCTAGAGAGGGTCGAATAGATGATGTGAAACATTTATTTTTAAAGAAAGGTATAGGTATCTAGTGCACAGTTACATGTACAAAATAGGGATTGTTGAATTAGCGCAGTATGGGTACAGTTATCGGCATACTGCTGATGATATGTCTTTTTAGCTGTATAAAACTACTAATGATAGATTCTGTACTAAACCGAAAGTGATTAGGCATTGACTGTTGCTGTTTTCTTATGGAGCCATTCCCAGCCTTTTATTTGGAAACACCACATGCTGATATACAGTATATATATATATATATATATATATATATATATATATATATATATATATATATATATATTTATATATATATATATAAATATATATAAATATATATATATATATATATATATATATATATATATATATATATATATATATATATATATATATATTTAAGGCCCTAATCCTTGTATGAAAAATATGTAGAAGTATTTGTACTATACAGTGAGATTAAAGACCTTTTTAAGAGTACTATGACTTTCGTAGATTATAGTGTGCCATCACTGAACTCTTATGACTTAAGGTGATGTGTTGAAAGCCTATTGGTGACAGTATATTTCCATCACAGTGGAGAAATCCGCAAAATCTAACAATTCAGCATATTGACAGAGCAACATTCCATTTACTTACTGAGGGTTAAGCAGTACCTCCCGAGCGATCGGGCTGTGTGAAGTGTATTCACAAACCATTTTGTAATAAAGTGAAAAAACCCATTTTCCGATGTATCATTATCCATCGACATGGGATATTTTTGGTATCAGGTGTAAAAATACGTCTATTTGTGTATGTTGTGAGCGTAGTTGTTCTTTAAGGCGGTAAAATTAAAGTTCAAGATGCCTACATACACAAGGAATAACATAGACACTGCTGATGCGGGAGATGAAATCGAAGGAGCAGTTGGTTATAGTTATGTCGATGAAGAATATAGACAAGAACAAGGAACGCAGAACTTAGAAAATAGGCTAGATAAACTAGCCGTATTGATAAACAGATTCTTAGTTGAACGAGAAGAGGAGCAGCGCGCAACCACAGCGTATCCAACATACATAAACGAAGTTCAAACGCACAGAAGTGGAAGCACACATGCACCGTTGAGTGAAGATACGCAAAACGCCGTAGTTCGAAAATTGCCATAACTTCAGGCAAGTGTTAGGCCTTTAGATGATCCACGGCCTAATGAAGGGTTTCAATCGATCAAAGTGTTTTTGAGAGACTTTGAAGTAGCCACATATGAGTGGTCAGAAAGAGAAAAAGCAATTCAAGTAATTAGGTTGCTGAAAGATGCTCCGGCAATTGAGGTAATGTGTTGGCCACAAGACAGTTTAAGAAGTTAAACTGAAATAAAACTACGTTTAATTGAGAGATACGCCTCACCCGATGCGAGAAAAGGGGATATGAAAGAAAATTACAAACCCAAAATTTGAAAAGGTGAATCAGTTCTTAGTTTTGTAACTCAAATTTTTCGAAATTGTGATTTGTTTGCTACAAGGAGTGCCAATCTCCCAGAAGGTGATAAAAAAATCAATTGCCTGTAAACATATTCACAGAAAAGTAAACCCGTATTTATGTGGTTATTTATTTGATGACAATCGCTCGTTAGTAGAGATAGTGATGGCGATACAAAACATTCTAGACAGTTTGCCGGAAAAAAAAATGACTGAGTAGCTTCCCGAAAAGGTGGCAGCCATGAGAGGCACTCACCAACCCCCAAACCAGGAGAGGGGAGAACGTAGTCAGCAGGTGAGAAGAGTCTTCAGATATTGGCAGTGTGGGTGAAAGGGGCACCAGTGAGTGGATTGCCCCATCCAAGGATCCCCCCTGCTGTTACACTTGTCAGGCCTACGGTTACCTATCTCAAGAGTGCCCAGCAAAAAATGCCGAGGGTTGGCGGGCTGTGGCACACACACACCACCCCCTGCCCAACATCTGAGGAAATGGAAACAGAGGAAGGGGGAGTCAAGGGAGATCGATGCTCCCCCGCATAACAGCAGAAGCAGCAGCTGAAGCAGTGGTGAGAGTGAATACGATGGAATCGATGGAGCAGGCACTGGGAACTCCCTTGGTACCCCCGAACTCACCCCCACAGCACTAGGGACAGGAGCAGGGGGCAGCAGTATTGCAAGCGAGGTCGGTGGCACATGCCTCACATATCCTAATGGGGACTTGGAATGTTAGCAGTCAGGATTGACCTACCAGATAAGTCCATTTGAGCGCTGATCGACACAGGAGCCAGCGTTTCGCTTATTGAAAAGGTAATCTCCTCAAACCCACTACAGTCAGCGGCATCCATCATCCTCAACACGCCAGAAGGAAATAAATTACAGGCAAGACATACGACGATCGTCAACTTTAAGGTTGGATCTGTGAGGTTTATACATAATTTTTTTGTCTTGCCCACTTTGGGAGTTCCAGGAATCGAGACTATACTTGGTTTGGATTTTATAATGAGTAATCAAATATACATTTGCGTGGGAAAAGATAGGAAAACAGTAAAAGCCGGAGGGTGCATTTTGCTGATAGAAAGTCATGAGAGAGTAAGTGCTCGTGTGGGAAAGGAGAGACAATTAAGTAAGGTAATAGCTATACCTGAAAGAGGAAAAGTATTGCCTCCCCAGACACGAGCATATCAGTAACCCCGTGACAGCCTCTCCCGGAGGGAACCAAGGTTGTAGTTAAACCCCATGACAAATGGGCACACGTAATCTTAGAGGGTTTGTCAGAAATAAAAGAGAACAGAGCTGATATAACGATAGTTAATTTGTCGAATAAAAGAGTTGTGTGTGAATTAGATACGTGAAATTGCTAATAATGGTATCTTGGAAGCCACAACTCCAGCCCGCATAGAGGAATGAACTCAGAACTTGATTATGCAAGCGTGATGTAATTGCAATTGGAGACGAGCCACCCGAGAGGATTGATCAATTTCCCTTTAGCATTGAAACTGGGCAGGCAGAGCCGATCAGGTCAAGGCCTTTTAAGGTACCCATTTATTCCCAGGGAGAGGTAGAAAGGGAAATTAGTAAATTAAGGGAACTAGGGATTATCAGGGAGAGCGAATCCTGATGGGCTTCTCCAATTGTAGCTGTTAGGAAAAAGGATGGCTTGGTAAGATTGTGTGTTGATTATAGGAAGTTGAATGTAGTCACTAAGGCTAATGCATTTCCGTTGCCCTCAATCGAAGAATTACTTGTGGAGGTACAAGGTAGTAGTTATTTTATAACTATTGTTTTAAAATCTGGATACTATCAAATACCCATTCAGGAGAACAGTAAATGTTAAACGGCATTTATAGCCAACGCTCAACTATTTCAGTTTAATTTTCTTCCTTTTGGTGTTGAAAATGCTCCAAGTCCTTTCTGTAGAGTAATGATGGTGGTTTTGTCTCCCTTAATTGGCCATAATGTTCTTGTTTATTTAGACAATATCATAGTTACAGGGAAAACGGCCGAAGAACATAATAATAATACTCATAAAGTTTTAGAGGTATTGCGACGTAATGGCATGAAAATAAATTTGTCAAAGTGCAAATCATTCTGTAAACAGGTCGAATTTTTAGGTCATATAATAATCCCAGAAGATATCCAACCCTTCCCCAGTAAAGTAGAAGCTATTAGAGATTTCCCTAGTCTACATACCCCTAAGGAAGTAGCTGGGTTTCTTGGGCTCACTGTGTATTACCGTAAATTAATAAAAGGTTTTGGAGAGATAGCAAGACCCTTAGATGCTTTAAAGAAACAAAAGTAATAAATTGGGGAGTGGAAGATGAAATGGCCTTTAATCATTTGAAGGCTGCCTTACCAAGAAATGACTTACTCTCATATCCAAGATTTGATCACCCGTTTTTAGTGACAACAGATGCGATTAGCGTAGCTATTGGTGGCCTAATTTCTTAACGAGATGATTAAGGTAAAGAGCGACCCATTTATTTTTCTTCCAGGTCATTAAAAGGGGCAGAAAAGAATTATAGTATATTCGATCGAGAGGCATTGACTATTCTTTGAGTTCTAGAGAGGCATCGGTTCTTTTTAATAGGTCAGCCGATTGAGTTGCAAAGGGATTATCGCCCCATTACGTGGTATTTTACAAAGGTGACTTGACATCTACAGTAGACAAGTGAGATGTATTGAAAGATTGTTAGAGTTTAATATAAAGGGGTTTGACCACATAAAAGGTAAAGCTAACAGGGTAGCTGATGCCCTCTTTAGAAATGCAGTAATAAGAATAACAACTAGGGCACAAAAGAGGAACGAAGAACGAAACTAAAATATTGAATTCCCCCCCATCAAAATAGAAAGCGGTATAAGAATTCATGTGATGAGCAATCAGAAAATGACTTACTCGCATATCCAAGATTTAATCACCCGTTTTTAGTGACAACAGATGCGAGTAGCGTAGCTATTGGTGGCCTAATTTCTTAACGAGATGATAAAGGTAAAGAGCGACCCATTTATTTTTCTTCCAGGTCATTAAAAGGCGCAAAAAAGAATTATAGTGTATTTGATCGAGAGGCATTGACTATTCTTTGAGTTCTAGAGAGGCATCGGTTCTTTTTAATAGGTCAGCCGATTGAGTTGCAAAGTGATGATCGCCCCTGGCGTGGTATTTTACAAAGGTGACTTGACATCTAGACAAGTGAGATGTATTGAAAGATTGTTAGAGTTTAATATAAAGGGGTTTAACCACATAAAAGGTAAAGCTAACAAGGTAGCTGATGCCCTCTCTAGAGATGCAGTAATAAGAATAACAACTAGGGCACAAAAGAGAAACAAAGAACGAAACTAAAATATTGAAGTCCCCCCATCAAAATAGAAAGCGGTATAAGAATTCACGTGAGGAGCAATCAGAAAATGAGATCCGTGAGCGAGAGAGAGAGAGTTAGAGATGTTGGACTGAGAGAGAGATGGAAATAGTGAACGTGAATGTGTGTGGGTGGCCGAGGACATGACCAGGGGTGTCCAGAATGAGTGAATTGATGATGCAGGTGTGATTGACTTGAGAGGTTGGGACATAAAGGAAGTCCGAGAGGGACAGAAAAAAGAGGAATGGATGGAAAGAGTGCGAGCAGTGATTAAAGGGCAATCGGAGAGCTATCCATCATTTCTGAATGTGCCTCGTGAGAATTTTTTTACCGAGAGTAATATCTTATATTGTGCTCACGAGAAGAGGGGAGGGAAATTTTTTGCATGGGTAGTTCTTCCACCCTCTTTAATTAATCGAGTCATCCACATTGCACATGCAAGTCCATATGCAGGGCATTTAGGGATTGATAGAACATTAAGGAGAGCACGAGAATCCCTCTCTTGGTTAGGAATGAAATAATCTATAGAAAATTATATAAAATGTTGTCATGCTTGTAAGTTGTAACTGTTTCAAAGAACATAAAAACACTGTACTGGAAGCCAGAAGGTGGCCTGTGATTCCTATTAAATTTTAGCATGCATATGGATGTGGTAGGACCATTTCCTACTGGTATAACAAAACATAAGTATATATGTGTATTTGTGACTGCATTCATTCGTTGCACTCATACATACGCAATGTTGGATAAATCGGCAAATTCATTAGCCCAGGCGCTGTTCTCTTTCATTACTAGGTTTGGCTGCCCAAAAATTTTGATAAGTGAGTTTATGAATAAGGTGGTGAAATCGGTCACGGACTTGATGAAAATTGAACATTTTTCAGTGACCGCATATAGGCCTTCATATAATGGCTTAGTGGAATAGCATAATAGGGAAGTGGTGCAAATTTTACGTTACTTAGTGGCTGATGACCCCCTTCATTGGCACGCCATGCTTCCTACAGCTGAGGTAGCTTTGAGCAATGCATATAATGCCTCGCACAGGGACACGCCCTTCTTGTTAGTGTATAGACAGGATCCTGTGTTACCATATGTGGTCCTGATTAATTTGCAACAGTTGCCAAATTATTCAGCTGAGCAATACCGTGTCTATTTACTAAATTAAATCTTTTAAGGAGAGTAATGAACACCACTGAAAGGTTTTTGAAAAGTGCTAATAAAAAATACAACTCAAAGTATGATGGTCTTCTCAAAACTGCACCGGTAAAAGTATTTGTTGGCAATCGTGTGTATTTGAAACGATTACAACCTAAGAAACACAAACTAGAGCCAGCGTATTTGGGCCCGTACCGAGTGAAGATGGTTAAAAATAACACAGTAGTGATACAAAGCATTATTAATGGCGCAGTGTCTGAACATCATCAGGCACACATACTGTACATGTGGTGCCGGAAGAGGTAGTTTTCAAAAGTGTCAGAGTGTACACCTCCTTACCCCTGCATACACGACATTCCTCGAGTTGATGAGTACGAATTTTTTTTTCTTGCTGTTGTTGTTTGCACAGACCTTATTTCTTCTTTAGGCGAGTTCTAAATAAACTAGATGATAACAATGTGTTCTTATGTTGGTGCTCAATGTATAAGTAAAGTGTTGTCATAATTTTACTGAGTGTAGCAATATGTATGACATACTGCTGAGTGAACCTAAAAACAAACAGAGGTTAAATAGGGCAGGTGTAATCCGTCAAGTGGATGCTGTATTATTTATGTATATTTATGATTCCTGGTTGCTGGGGCCTGGACGGTTCCTGAAGGGCAAATGGCTACGGGATTAAAGGGCGGGAAGCTGAATGATTTTCTCTGGAAAACAGCTTGTGTACACCGATTGATAGTTACAAGTGCAAGTGTAGTAGTGCTTTTAAAAATGGTGAAACGGATGTGGTGAGTTGTGTTACGAAATTGTGCCGTTCACCCGGACGAGTAAAATCGAGTGATGAAGGATTATCTATTCCTACCCCT
>NC_090745.1:86716381-86728881 GCF_036898095.1 Palaemon carinicauda
TTTTTATTAAGAATAACTTATTTTAAATGGAATTGTGATGGATTCCTATTGTCTCTGCTGTTTGGAATTAGGGTGACAGCTATCAAGATATTGAAAAAAAGGTACTTTATACGCTTCTTTACATATTCCAGTTAAATTTAGATTCTATATTTAGAGTCAGAGTCGAGGCTTTTTCCATTTCAGGTAAAATCGACTGATAAATTTCTTAATAACTGAGTACCTAAAGTTTCTCCCCAGGTCCCGGGCAAAAGTTTGTGTAAATATATTCGTTTAAAATATGGACATAACATTCTCTCTCTCTCTCTCTCTCTCTCTCTCTCTCTCTCTCTCTCTCTCTCTCTCTCATAGAGAGAGAGAGAGAGAGAGAGAGAGAGAGAGAGAGAGAGCGGGGTTTCCAATTGTTGAGTTTCTTTCAGTCTGATGCAATTGTGTACACTGATATGACTAATTTATCAAATTTTCTGTAAACTCTGTATAATTTCCTACTGTAGATGATACAAAATGTTACAAAATACGTCTTGTGTCATTTAAACTCTCCCCTCACTTGTTTCAATTTAAAAATACTGTAAGCCTCTTAGAATGTTTTCTCCTTAAGCAGTTTTCCAAACTTATTGATTTTCAGACAGGGAAAGAAATTCAGATTTTTCATTAATAAACATTTCGATCATAAACCCTTCAAATGAAACCGCATTCTTGTATGCTTAAATCTCATTTTCTTTCTGCTTTACAGTTATTGAAAATTTATTGCTGTGTTGAATAATTCTTAATTTATCAAATCGGCCACTCAATGTTGTTACATAAATAATGGCAGAAAACAGAACTTAGCTGATTGTTGTTTCTACTCTTACGAACAAACGAACCTAACATTGCCCC
Source organism: Palaemon carinicauda (assembly GCF_036898095.1). NCBI lineage: Eukaryota > Metazoa > Arthropoda > Malacostraca > Decapoda > Palaemonidae > Palaemon > Palaemon carinicauda. Next base: position 86,717,255 of record NC_090745.1, read on the forward strand.
CACACGCACAAACTTTGTAAAGACCTTTGTTTTTATGTCATTTCATCTCTGATAATCAAGTGGAGCAGATGGGCATAGCCTGACTCTTTACTGAGAGCAGCGGAGCCTTCTTCCTGTTTTCCAAAGGCAGTGTCTGAGAAACTCGCTCTCAGGAAGTCTTTGCACTTAACGCACACCTGCGTCGTAAAATTGTTTTCTCTCTCTCTCTCTCTCTCTCTCTCTCTCTCTCTCTCTCTCTTTATAAGGTTTCTATGAAATGGCTTGCATTGAAATTTCTTCACTCATGGAACACTTAAATGCTAATATTGTTCATATCCATTCTAGATACATCATTTATGCAAGAAAAAATAATCTTTCAGACTTGAAAATAATATTGACAGAGTTCTTTCTGATAAATATTTGGATTTAAAGAGATGAGTTTTTTTCACCTATTAAGCGCATGCATTTTCATATCTGCACAAGGTCCTTTTAATTTTTTTGTTTCGTAGAATGGGTTATCCATGTCGCAGAAACCACGATAAGTAGAACTTATTTGTTCAGGAAACCCAGATGATTTTAATGAATTCATTTGCTTATTTAAAGAATAATTCCAGAAGAGTTTTTTTTTTTTTTTTTTAGAGGGATGCTGGTATGAGTTTTTTTTAGGAAAACCTGTACGAGGTCCAGACCACGAGAAACACTGAGTGCGAACCAAATGAAACCCCCACACATACTGTATATACAGTATACATATGTGTGTATATATATATATATATATATATATATTATATATATATATATATATATATATATATATCAAGATATAGCTAATGTGATAGGTATTGAGGGTCTTGGCGAAGTTGCAAATGTAAATGGGGCACATTTTTAGGTTTTTATTCAACAGACATTCTTCTTATTGGAGGTACTCTTTTCCAGCACAAGGACATCCACAAGTATACATGGACTTCACTATGTGGCAATTACAAAAATCAAATAGATCACATAGCCATTAATAGAGTAAGGAGGAGGAATCTGAGAAATGTAAGAAGCTATAAAGGTGCAGATATTGGTAGTGATCACCAGCTCCTCTTTACCACACTAATATTAAAACTCAAAGCTCCCAGAAGAAATGTAGATAGAATACCTAGGTTTGATGCAACTAAGCTTCTAGAAGATGATCACAGAGAAACATTTGCAATTGAATGTAGGAATCTATTTGAAGTTTTATAGACTTTAAGAGACAAAGAGCAGACAATGAAAAATGGGTGCGATATTAAAAACACATATCAGTCAGTTGGTAGGGAAGTTTTGGGTCATGCAGTTGCAAGGAGAAAATCATGGATATCAAATGATACTTGGGATACTATATAAAGGAGACAAAGACAGAATTGATTTGAAAATTTTCGTGGAAGTAATGAAAATTACAAGATAAACCATGCTAAGAATTCCAGTATTGATACTGAGGTCAAAAGAAAAGCTAGGAATTACTGGAGAGAATATTTAGACAGGAAAGCGGATGAGGCTGACAAAGCTATAAATTCAGGGAGTGGCTATGGTGTAAAAATTGTTCATAGAATTATTAATGTAATCTCTACGGGAGCAAAGAAGAAACATATACCCATCAAAAAGAGAGATGGATCTGTTATAACAACAGAAGATAAAGAAAGGTAACGTTCGATAGAACACTATTGAGGTCATTATATCTCGATCAAAGATTTATCTTAAGAGTGGAGAAATACTGAATAAAGGAAAGTATTTTCCAATAATGTTTTACTCGAGGAATATGACAGTTCAAAATTACAAAAATCATTTATGTATTTTTATGTTGTGGTTACTTGCAGGACGATAGAAAGAGGCGATAGGAAATATAACCATAATTTATTCATTATAAGATACTGATGTGAAGAACGGGCTTTTACGAGATACGTAAAAACAATTTAAAGAAAGTCACAAAATTATTAAAGTGACCCAAATATAATTGATTGACCGTTTTCTACATGTAAGAGAAAACGATCTGTAACCAATACCAGGGTAATCTGTAAGATTTTGTTTATGTTATATACTGTATTAAACAGAATTTGGAATACTTCGAGAACTTTGTGACATTACTTAAGACTTTTAGATCCTGAAATTAAGGATTCTCTTTCATTTCAAAATTGTTACCGAAATTAAGTCATTAGCCTATTTCCTCAAGGGCACCCAGCAGTTTTACAAACAAAGAAACATCATTGCAATTAGATTCACGAAAGGCTTTATATGATTTTCGATATTCCGACATCAATTATAAGTTGCACACTTTAATAACTCTTTCTCTTAATTTCCGAAATATTATTATGCTGCGGGTAAAATTTTCATAAGTACAAATTTAATGAGTAGGCATATTGCTGCGTTATACGATGTAGTTGTATTGAAAGAATAAGGTCGCAGTCATAAATCTTTTTTGGAAAAAAAAAAAAAAACACGATGATAGATGCCATTCCCAAGCGTGTTGCTTAGTTACCCAACTATGGTTAGATCGAAAGAGGCATTTGAAACGGTACAAATAAATCAGTAAAAATATTCTAGGCCGAATAGCCTTGTGTGCACACAAAGAAATGGATAAGGAAGCCTTCTGTGAAAAAAAAAATTCATTCAAAATTAGCAGTTAAGTGAGGCCAAATGTTTGTTTTTAACTCGCATGTTTTTTTTTTTACTGACCTAAATTTATATACCATACTGAAAGTTTACTATAAAGGTCTCCTATGATTTGCAGAGGCACGAGAAAAGTGACAATGCTCTAGACTGACCATATGACATATGATCAGTGCCCAAGCACCCTTTCCATTAGACTAGTACGTTAGTAGGGAGGACCAGGCACTGGCTGCTGATGACTCGGCTGGTAGACCTATACTGTATTCTCGCCCAAACCTCCATATCCCTAGCTGACAAGGAGAAGATTGCAGACCCCACTAGAAACTTATCAAGCTTGAGTGGGTCTAGAACCTCATTCCAACAGATTGCTAGACAGTTAAGTTTGCAACAAGTTACCACAACCTTACACTTCAAGCTCGAAATTGAATCTTAATGGCGAAGGATGTGCATGTTTCCATCTTGAGGGAACTGGTGTAATTAAGTTTCTGTTGAAAGCTATACTATAATCCCCATTGTATAAACTTTATGTCTATATTCTTACTTTGCTCAATCACAAATGACTTAGATTGTAGATTTAATGGCTGTGGAGAGGAGAGTTACTTTAAGCTCTGTTTGAAATGGAAACCTGTTCAAAGAGACTTGTTATAAATCTTCAGTCTGAGACCTCCTTCATAAGGCCAGTGGAATTTTTCAATAGGAGGTGGAAACTAGTAGAATAATTGATTTAAAACTTAGATTGAACTCGTTAGGCTTTCACTTTATAGCCACACCAAAGATTTCTTCAAAATTCTGATAGGCGTAACTTTTTGTGCAAATATATAACTGAAATGGTAGTCTTAAGTAAGGTGGCTTATAAATGGCAGAGGTAAGAGACAGAAACAGTGGCCTAGAGACCGTAAATACATATGATCAGTGTCCAAACCCCTTCTCCACCTAAGCTAGGACCAGGGAGGGCAAGACAATGGCTGCTAATGACTCAGCAGGTAGACATTTAGGCTCTCCCAAACCCCCATCCTTAGCTCACAATGATGGTAAGGTTGCAGAAATTATAAAAACTATCGAACTATAGAGTTTTGAACCCCTGTCCAGTGGATCGCCAGCCTGGGACGTTTCCAATAGGCTACCATTATTTCTTGGATTACAAATGAAAATTACTGTGCAAAACAAAATACTTGATACATCCTTGAAAAGACATTAACAGTCACACCTCTCTGTTGCACAGAAGAACAGACTTTTAAAGTCGTGATTGTCTCAAATATAGAATCTCATCACCTTTACGTATGCAGATAAATCTGATGCTTGTACTCATAACAACAAATATCAATGAAGAAAAAATCAATGTTCAGTAGGCTACCCTATTTCAAATGCCCTTGAAAGTTACTGAAAGATGCACGATAGTAGTAGGTAATTAATAACCTCATTAATGAATTATCAAATTGTTTGTAACACGCATTTTGTTAATTGCTTCCTCCGAGTCATACTACGAGTGTCACGTCACCCAGATCTTAACCCCCACATCAAACTGGACCTTTGGATGTACGCTATACATCAGGCCTAAGGAAGGAGGTTCCTTGGAGTACCATTTTCGCTGTTGACATTGCTGCTCATATTTTCCTTTAAAGCTAGAAATATCTCCAATTCCAGTAAACAAAAAGTTAAGAAAAGATTATGAAAGTTTATTTTAGATTTAACAGAGGTTTATCATACTTTGACTACATAGAAGGAAGTCTCACACTAGTCAATTCTGAGATAGTAGAAATAAGATTTGGGAAAAGAACACCCTCTTTGACCAAAGTCAAAAATATAAAAACAAAACAAATGAATGCACATCATCTACAAAAACTGTAACAATCGTGCCAATATTATGAATAAGATTCCACGGGGACCATTTTCAAAGGCAGGTCGAAAGCTATAGTCTCTTAGGAAACATCGTTACCATATTGCAGTTATTGCCAAAAAATGCATTTTGAATGAAAGCAAAGCTTATCAAGGTTAAATAAACAAGGGGACAAAACTACGTATATTTGTTGAAGCAACAATCCTAATTATTCGTTATATTTCCTTGCTAAAGGAAATTTAACAAAATAGTTAAATATTTTTCTCGGCAGAAATTCGGATAATGATCTGTGTGTCAACCTTTTGCTTTTATAATTCAGCATTTAAAAAAGTTTCTCTTCGGACAGGGACTTTCAAAATAAAATTGTAATGCATTGATATCGTACTCATAATCTCTGATTGAAAGTGCCTCTTGAAAGACATCGGCAATTACAGTATATGTTCTAACTGTAGTCTGAAACAGAGACCAAACTGAAGTCACCACAAGTCGTTCTTCAAGACTTTGGCAGCTGAGTGAACCAAATGAGTAACAGCTTCCAGATGTTGAGCGAACACTTCCCAGCGGCGCTGTTGTTCCTCTTGGTCGAACATGTCAATGTCTTCCAGAACGTCTGTTAGACCAGAGAAAGCTTTGCTGGAGAAGGTGTCGCTCATGCGTGGTGCTACCACCACGTGTCTGTAAAAAAGAAAAGATGACAGAATTCAGGAGAGTCTTTGCTAAATTACTGGGACTGTCTCATTAAGATATCCCTTACCACAGCACTTAATTTTTAGCACTGCAGTCATAGAGTAACTGACATCGAATATATTTTTAATGTAGAGCAAAACTTTAATGTCCCGTTTTTCACTGAAAAAAAAATAAGATGTAAGTCGGTTCTTACTTGAAATCCGTTCTACCCGGGATTCCCAGGGGATCGATGAACGCTTGCTCCACCATCATCATCTTGTCGTTCGCTCGTCTCACCGCCAGGGGGCTGTCACAAAGTTTGAAAAGTACTGAATTATTATTTCTTGAGAGTTCTCAAACTGTATAAAGATCAGTACCGCACCAACAACTTATCCTTGTGAAGAAAAAAATCATCTGTATTCTACACTGATTTTTATTTCTTTCGTGATTATTTACACAAGTTTTGACTTTTATGTCCACCTCTGTATGTTATATACAATAAATGAAGGGCGTTTCATGGGTTCTTATCTCCACCCATTATTATTGAATCTGTTGAAGTTAGAGGTAAAGCATTAGCGTGATATCAATGGGTTTATTACGGAGCTGAATGGTCTCACGGGCCCCATTGCCTGGCGTTTGACTTAAATTTTGCCATTCACAGTAAGATCTAAAGAAAAAAAAATGTCCTAGTACAAAGAAGTTCTTCAATTACATGACATTTACAATTTCATCACGGTAACTTACAAATAGATTTCATAAAAGAATCACATCTCTCTCTCTCTCTCTCTCTCTCTCTCTCTCTCTCTCTCTCTCTCTCTCTCTCTCTCTCCTCCCATTAATGATCTTTTTCCAATCCTAATCTCTCCGGTAGGGACTAGTCCCGTCAGTGCACTTATCACGGTGGACTGGAGGAATTACTTAGGATCTTTGCAAGGTCCCTTTGGCTTCTTTACCTCCATTCATGCTTTCTTTCTTCCATCTTGTTGTCCAGCCACTCACATCTTTTGCTTCACGTTGCAACTTAGGGTTTCCTCCGTTTACATTTGTTCATTAAATGACTTCCCCGGTATAAGTGCCCTGTAATATTGCCCAAATTGATACGTTCATCTATCCACCCATATCCCCTTTTTGATATCCACGATATACTTATTCATCTTAACCAAATAAAATTTTTGAAAAAAATCTTTGTCACCTCTCGAATACATAAGGAATACATTAGTCTATATCACTGAAAATTTTCACAAGTCATGAATTAGTATTCTGAAAAATTAGAATGATAATTTAATACACCATTCCATTTTGAGTGATTATACTGTTTCTGTGGTTAGTGTTGCTCAACTTGTATGTTTATTTTCTTATCTAAGTAGGCTAAGTTATAATAAGATTTTAACCATCACCAAGCATTGTAAGAGAGCTAATCCTAAAAGTATTACAACTTGACGTTATCAGTATTTTACATAATACGTGTTTTATGTATGCAATTTTACGTGTGGGTCAAATCCAGTCATATATCTATCGGTTTATATTCAAGATTAGGACCTTCGAGCTTCTTCCAAAGAGTCTCCTTAGGTGATTTTAAAGTGGGAATACTCTTGATTTAAAATATACAACAATATATGACTGGATTTTTATACCCAATGTTTTTAAACACGTTATGGTGTATTTTTAATTTAGGTATTGTGTATTTGTGTATGCGTTTATAGATATATATGAGTAGGTAAAATATCTATGCATGTATGCAAAAAACGAATATATATATATATATATATATATATATATATATATATATATATATATTATATATAAATACTGTCTTCGAAGTAGGCTATAAATGGCCTCCACCTGGCCGTATCTCGAGCTCTGTATAGATTGTCCATCTGTTACATTCTCATTTACATCCTCCAGTAAACTGTCCATAATTTTTTCCTTTGCCGGCCTCTTGCTCTTCCCCCTCTATCTTTCCCTTAAAATAATCGAATTATTTATGTGTGTATATACTGCTTGTATATATGTATATATACTCTCTCTCTCTCTCTCTCTCTCTCTCTCTCTCTCTCTCTCTCTCTCTCTCTCTCTATATATATATATATATATATATATATCCATATATATATATATATATATATATATATATATATATATATATATATATATATATTATATAATATTTACATATATACATACACACACACGCACAATATCTGTGTATATCGCTTAGGAACCCAATCACCCACTATTTGAAGGGACCCCCATTCAGTATAGGCAAGTAGTGAGTGATGTAGCTCTTAGATCATGTTTGATATGTCAATTACTATTTGTCTACCTCCCATTGCTGCACTTATATGTAAATGGGTACTAGCATGTGATGAGGGCGAAAGAAAAGGATTGCTGGGAAATCCCTTAAGTGGAATGTCATATATATATATATATATATATATATATATATATATATATATATATATATATACATATATATATATTTATTTATTTATTTATTTAGAGAGAGAGAGAGAGAGAGAGAGAGAGAGAGAGAGAGAGAGAGAGAGAGAGAGAGAGAGAGAGAGAGAGAGAGAGAGAGAGTTCAGAAGTGCTAAAGCGTAGGATATGAAACCATATATTTGGTTTGTAGATAGGGTGAAAAGTGTAATGGCAACATAGGGGCATTATACGCAAAAAATTGAAAAGATATGCGTAAGATAGGGATAAATAAAGTGTGCTATGTCTGGATTAGAGCTTAACACGCTGATCATGAGCCTTATGTGAAGGTGTATGAAGTGACTTTTGTGGAAGCGTTTACCGCATAGATAGTTCATCTACAATCCTGCTCTTAAAGAATGACTGTAACGTAACTATTTATAATCTAAATATAATTATAATCATGATTGTAACATAAATGATGATTCCCCTAACCGGAGAGACTTTAGGCCTTGTATTGTAGGGGGTGAACTTTTTTTTTTTTTAATTTAAGAATAATTAGGTCTATACCATGCTAGGTATTGTCTTTGTAAAAGACTGCTCTTGTTATATCTCGCCATAGGCCTATTTGTGATGAGTAGTCTCCTACTTTTAATTGTTTAAGTTACATTTATTTTGAAAAAAAATAATATTGATCAATATTCTATTTAGTTCCTCCCCCTAAAAGTATGTATGTATGTTAATAGATAGATAGATAGATACAAATCTAGATAGATAGATATACTGTTATATATGAAATTTTCTGAAAAGCAGTGTATTTCTCCAACAGTTATTATTTCTCTGGGATTGAAAGCATCTTTGCTGATAATGGTACGTCCTTACTTGTCAGTATCAATTGAAGCTAATTTATCCGTAAATTCCTTGGTGGCCATTGAAAACTCCGATACAGCCTCACTGAAGTAAGCTGGAAGGAAAATGACATAGTTTAATCCCAACCCAAGATTACTTGTGTTTTTGGTTTCTAGTAGAAGTAGATTGAATCTGGAATCCATATGTTCACTAATAAGTTAATCATGACTGGTTTTTGATAAAAGAAATGTGTTTAATTTACTATTTTGTTGAATGATGGAGGAAATCTTTTGTCTAATATTCATGAAACCATATATTGCTTAAAGAAATAATACTATAAATTAGAACACAATAGTTATTTGCTATATCCGGACTCTGAAGTAAGTAATAGCTGTTTATACTAGGCATGTCCCCAATTAAAAATGTGGGTCCCTTTCAATTTTAAATTATTTAAATCACTTTTGATTTAATGCTTGTTTAATAAGCATAATGAATAAAAGAAATGAACCAACTGTATTATTCGCTTATACCTTCACGTATGTTACGCTTCAGTGACTTTGGTCATTAAACGAAGTGGATTAAAAAATATTACAGGATTTTAGATTACAATTTCCCAAATTTCCCTCTAATCCATCTATATAAAAAACTTCACAATGACTCACCTAACGTCAAGTTTGTCTGAGCGACGTATTTTCCCATGCTTAGTATAACCTCTTGGAAGGCAGATGTAATGTAAGAGCTATATGCCATCAGGGATAAGGGCAGCAACTGGGGCAGAAAATTGTGATTTCATTAACAAACATACAAATGCATCTTAACTGTAAGAATATGCATGTAAGTTTATAGTTGTATAATATTGTTTATATTGAAAATCACTGGAAAATTATATATAGCTTGAAGATATTTTCTTTATAAGACAACAGATCCAAAATGTAAATGAATATATATATATATATATATATATATATATATATATATATATATGTGTGTGTGTATATATATATATATATATATATATATATATATATATATATATATATACACACACACACACACACACACATATATATATATATATATATATATATATATATATAAAAGAAAAAAACATTCAAGAACTCAAAGCAAACCCGATCTTCTGCGAAGCTGACTGCCAGAAAGGCCCAAATCTTTGTCAAAGCTGCATGAAACTCGAAGTCTATATCGACGTCCAAATCTTCAATAACCAAATTTCTATTGTTGAATGTCGTCGTATTCACGTCCTGTGCCATAATTGATGAAAGAAACGAACATATTATTAAGTAGATAAAAAAATTAGCTTTAAAATTACTCTCTTATTTTTAGAACATATATATTTGTGAGTAAAATATTGGTTATGGTAAAATTTTGTTATTAGTGACGAATGAATATACAATGTGATTGTAAACCTAGTCAAATATCATTAGTGATATATGATGCGATGAGAAATGTGTTTCCCTCGTGATGGTTTGTATTTTAGTTTAAAAATACACAAATATTTATTGTCATGTAGTTTGCCCTATTTGTTTACCTGGCATAGTGTAAGAAAAGCTACTCGTTAAGATTTTTTATAATTAGAAATATAAGATATATAGTAAATAACGTGTTTGAAATAACTTCTGCTGTTAATTAATGTGTGCAATATTACAAAATTTTTAATCCTGAAAATTTATTTTCGTCAAACAGACTCTTTTATTCAACTGCAAACTTTGCAAAAGGAATATAATTGTAATGTGACTAACAAATGCTTTACTGAAATTATGAATAAATTTAAATTATGAATAACGAAGAGTTATATTGCGAAAAAAATTGATAAACTTACAAGATTGTGTGTATAACAAATGTCGAGAGAAGGAACGCCCAGATTGTGCTGAAACCCTTTATAATCGCTCTCAGCGTCTATACCATGGAGCCTAGATAAGAAACAAATTTAAAATATCAATTATTCGAATGCAGTATGTTAAGTATTACAACCGCAGTCTGCGGGTGAACCAATATAAAGTTATATAGATAGATAACTATTAAGACCTGTCGGCTAGAGATAATCAGAAAAATTACCGAATTCTATGACGATCTAATGCCGACCAGTAACAACCAGTGCTATGATGTCTGACTGATCAGGCTATACCACGGTTCACTTGATTTTACTGGTCAGCAACATCAATGCTGTGCTGTACTGCCTCACTGATCAAACTACACCAGAAACTGATTTTGCTGACCAGCAACACCAGTGTTGTATTGCCTTACTGATCAGGCATTTTATCACGATTCACCGGATTTTTTTGACCAGCAGCGCAATGGCTTACTTCTAAAACACTAGCTTGCTTACCATGATTATTATTAACACCAGATGCAAGCCAGAGACTGCTTTATTAATATTAAAGTCGTGAAAGTTATCAAAAGATGCCCTTGAGTTTAAAGTATCACCTCGGGTATTTCAAGGTTGCACTATTTTCTAAATGTATTTTAAATGAATTTCCTAGTAGTCACATTCATTATTATGGCAATGGTAAATGAGAAGCCATGCTCTACACTGAAAAGCCAAACGGTGCACATAATCAATGAATTAGCAAAAATTAAGTAAGTCTTTAAAGAAAAGGATAACAGTAATTTGATCACAAAAGCTATTGAATATTAAATAAATGAGTTTTGAATATTCCAATAATAGAAAGGAAGTACAGTAAATCGAATGATATCTATAGTCAATTCTTTTTAGTGAGGCTGATTTGCACCGATTCACAGGGGTGCCCTTTTAGCTCGGGAAAATTTCCTGCTCGCTGATTGGACGGAGAAGTTAACTCTAACCAATCTAACAGCAAGATACTTTTCCGAGCTAAAAGGGCACCCGCTGCGAGTAGGTGCAAATGTGCCTCATTAAAAAAATTGAGTATAGTATAGCAACAAGTGAATTTAAACAATTTAAAATATGCTGCTGGCATAAGTCGACATTGTGCAGTGGGTTTACAGTAAACCGTGCAAGACAAAACCTCTCCTTGACAGCTATATCCACCGGTGGTTTAACAGTAATTATTGATTTTAAATGTGATAGATAACAGAGAGTAAAAAAGATTATGCAAAGATAGATATTTCTGCATATTCATGATGTACAACATAATACTCAGGTGGGTTTCTGTTTTTATTATTACATGAGCGTTGGGAATATAATAACGCAGCGTTCACTTCTTATGGATGTACAATAACAAGAAATGGTGATATAGAAAACACCGTGTTT